>NW_025335589.1:16016789-16030779 GCF_004798865.1 Varanus komodoensis | reverse complement strand
GCACCACCTTCTGAAATCGGCCGTTGAGATAGGAGCAGAACCACCGCCATGCGGTGCCTCCGACCCCCAATCCCGCTAGCCTATTCAGAAGGATACCATGGTCGATGGTATCGAAAGCCGCTGAGAGGTCCAGGAGAACTAACAGGGGTGCACTCCCCCTGACTCTCTCCCTGCACAGGTCATTGTACAGGGTGACCAAGGCAGATTCAGTGCCGTACCCGGGTCTGAAGCTGGACTGAATTGGGTCCAGATAATCAGTTTCATCCAAGAGTGCTTAGAGTTGTCCTGCCACCACCCGCTCTAACACCTTGCCCAAAAATGGGATGTTGGCCACCAGTCTATAATTGGCGGCCATCTCTGGATCCAGGGATGCCTTCTTTAGGACTGGCCGGACTACCACCTCCTTTAAAGGGGCAGGTACCTGGCCGTCCCTTAGAGAGGCATTGACAACCTCCAGGATCCAGGTCCCTATCCCGTCCTTGGCTTTCTTGAGTAGCCAAGATGGGCAAGGGTCCAGTAAGCAGGTGGTAGGACGTATTTGTCCAAGCACCTTGTCCACATCATCAGGCCGCAGCAACTGAAATTCATCCATCAATTGTGGACCAGACGGCAACATTGGCACCTCCCCCGAAGGTTCTGAGTCACTAGTGGAGTCCAGCTCGTGACGAATCTGAGCGATTTTCTCCTTGAAATACTTGGCAAAGTCGTCACAACGGGCCGTCAAGGGTGGCACAAGATCTTTTTTTGGGCCTAGATGAACCAGCCCCTGTACCACCCAAAAGAGCTCCACTGGACGGCATTGTGAGGAGGCAATGGAATCGGAGAAGAATTTCTTCTTCGCCGTCCTCACCACCACAGCATAGGCCCGATAGTGGGCTCTTAAGTGTGTTCAATTAGCATGCGAAGAAATGGGTAGGGAAGTTTAATTTCACTGGTGTAAATCTGGATCTAACTCATGGCACGGCACGAGAGCAGTCAGGTACCCATAACTTTTTTCAGCCAGGCAACGTATGCCTAAAATGGATAATTATGGCTTGTTTCCCCCATCCCCGATAGAAAGGTGGATAGTTGGCCTCTGTTGAAAGTGGACTCATTTGCCATTGCTATTTCATGAATGTCTAAATTGCAATTTATTTGCAAAATTATCATTTAAAATCCCCGTAGGCTTGCAAAATGATGCTTTCAGTTATGGAAAGGGTGGTGAACCTCTTTCAGCTAGAAAGCCAAATCCAATTTTGGAGAAGCCCTTGAGGACTGCATTTCATTGCGGGGGAGGGGGGGTAAAGATGAAGACAAATGAGGTAGGACCAAAATGCCAATCTATTTTTGCTTAAAGATTTGCTGCCAGTAACTGAGAACCTTGACTTTTTAGAATGTCAAAGGCTTGGGGGAAAGCCACCAAATGACTGGTAGGCAGGCAAAAGGGGAATGTGGGCAGAAAAATTGGGCATAGAGAACTGGAAGGGCTAAATTTGGCCTGCACACCTGAGATAGACCCTGAGATGTTAAGGAAGACAGTGCTCCAATATCTTAAACAGTTTGAAAAGAAAATTGGAATAGGTGCATCTTTTTCATTCCTGCACTTCAAGTAGCACCTGCTGAAATCCCATAAATTATCTACTCAAAGATCACATTTGCAGAATTCCAGTCCTCTTTGCATCTTTAGCAGGCTTCTGTTAAAGTCTTGGCATCAGGAGCAGCAAGAAGTGGCAGCCCTGTCTTTCAACTTCTGTGACATTTCTTGTAGGGGCCACCTTCCCAAGCCATCTTAGACACTGAGAAATTCGTCCATATTTTCATTCCTAAATGTGTGTCCTTGAAATGTGGTTGATTATTCCATGTTTCAAGAGCTCATTTAGCAGTAGGGTCTTACTTATTATTGGCTTCCAAGGCAGCTAAAGGCACAATTCTATGGGCATTGCATTGTGCCCTAAAGCAGTGAAACAATTGCTCTTTGCTGGGCTATGTTTTGATTGCTCTCCTGAGTTCTTCAGGCTATTCAAATCAAGGCAGCTGCTCCATGTTGTGTTTTACATTCCTTCCAGCCTGCAGGCTTATGTTTACCGTCAGAACAAAGCAGGAACTGGTGATCGTACATGATTTCTCCTCTTTAGCTTAATCTCAGATCACCAATATTAATATCATCCTTCCTTCCATTTTCCCTGTGTGGCTTAAAGCTTAACATCTGTGGGATTAATTAATCTCTCTTTATGACAAACCAGGGCTTTTTTCCAAAAGTACTGCATTTTTAACTTTTCTGTTTTTGTTTTAGTACTGAGAACACAAATCCTTTCTACAAATTGTTTACAACCTGCAGGCTGAATCTTTCAATATGCTCGGCTTTCTCAACTGAATATGTTCCAGAGATAGATGACTGTAGAAGCAATGCAGTACATTTGCCATGATCAGCCACCTGCTAATATGCTTGCTCTCAAAGTTCCAGCAGAAATAGCTACACATCATTTCCCAGGTGTGATTGGCCATTATGATTTCTGTAGTCCATAGAGCATTGTCTCCCGCATAAAGCTTTTCATCAGTTTAGGTCATTGTGTGCAGTATGAAGGAAAGAAACAGGAGGGGGTATTTTAGAGCTGTCCTAATTAAGTCCTAGAGATATGATTCCGCTCCCTTGGAGAGGGCAAAGCACAGTAGCTCAGTTCCATGGACAATACCTGGGGCCAACTAAATGAGGAGATGTTCAGCTGTTCTCTGTTCTTGCCATCTGTTGCAATGAAGCAACCAAGTCCTGATTCAGGATAACTACACATCTGGGCTGCTAATGCTGAGCAGAATTTGAGACACAGTTGGGAGATCCTTTGTAACCTATCTTCTCTTCCTGCCTACCCTGCTTCCTAACTTCTGCTTCTCCCCATGAGTGATCCAGACCCTATTATATGCAGAACCTTCTCCTCTTTTTGGCAGGAGCAGTCTGCGCAGACAAAGAGTTGCATATGGAAAGAGAGATGACTTTGTCTTCCGTGCCCTATCCTACTTTAAGGCTATGTATCCAGCACTCTGTTGAGAGCAGAGCAAGAATTTTTGCCTAGATATATACCTAGAACTTAGATCTCAGTAATTCAACAGTGGATAAAATAAGACATTTTCCTGGCTGTATGCTACCTTGGTTTCTACAATCTTAGTATAGAGATAATGACAGGAGAAGTTGAAGAGTGTGATCAATGAAGTGATACCAGTGGGTGAAGAAAGAAGCTGGTATGCTTTGATCAAGTGCAGCTTGGGATATAGCCATTTTCTTTTGTGACTTATTGCCTGAGATGTCATCTCACCTTTTCAGAAACAATAAGGAGTCAACCTGAAGATCAGGGTAGAGACACTGTATTGGCAGAAATACAGTACAGGCAAATAAGGTTATCCAGTCAAGTGTTCCATTCCCACAATGGCCAACTGGATGCTATGAGCAGGGCCAGAGGACAAGAGCTTTTGCCATTGTTTTTACATAGCAACTAATAATTCAGACTTGGTGTCTCTCTTTCTGATGCCTGGAGGTGGCACATAGCCATTAGGCCTCGTATCGTTTGATATCCTTTTCCTCTTTAAAACCATCTGACTTGGTGACCATCACCACAGTTGCAAATAGGATATTATATAGTTTAACTATGTGGTTCCTGAAGAAGCATTGCCTTTGGTCTGCTGTGAAGGTCCCACCATTCATCTTTATTGGATGATACCAGTCCCAAGGACTATGATTATATATATTTTTATAAACCTCCATGAGGTTTTCTTAATGTTTTCCCCTAAACTAAAAAGACCCAAATGCTGTAACCTTTGCTTACAGGGAAGTCATTCAAGCCCCTTGATAATTCTTGTTGCTGCTTTTTTCATCTTTGCCACCACTGTGCACTCTTTTCAGATGAAACAATCAACATTGTGCTGGAAGCAGTTGTGTAGTGGCAAATTTTGAAGTGCAGACTTAGTCTGCATAGCTGAACCTCTGGAAATGCAAGAAGCTGTGTCAATGTGCGCGTTTGTGCATATATTTGCAACTATATATTGTGGATGGGAAAACCCATAATCTCCCTAGCTATTGTGAGAACTGCAGCTCATCTCTAGGGAGATATGGAAGTTTCATGGGGTGTCAGTGAACTGGGAAGGTGGTTGGCTACCAGGAATGCCAACTTGCACATCCACTTACTGAACTCCTTTTCCCTGCATACTGCCACTATCACTGACACCAGTGAGCAGGGAAAAAGTTTGGATGCCAGGAATAGTGGCTGTGGAAGGTTCCCATTTGTGAAGCTGACGATTTGTGAGCCTTCACAGACTTCTTGACTTGGTCCACTCTGCAGGACTGGACCTAACACAAGAGGAAATCCATGGATTCTGGAGGGATAGATTCTGAAATAGTTTTTCCCAACCCTACTGTGTAGCACTATGTGATTGTGATTTGGATTCAGTTTAGTAGGAAGTCCAACTCATAAGACTGGTATTCATCCTGCCCTTTTGTCTCCTTTTGTTTGGCTTTTTTTATTTAAGGACTATAAAATCCCAGGACTTCAGTGGCCAGTGTTTCTACCCTGGCTGCTTTGCTTAGAGCAATCTTATGAAGACAAAATGACCTGGTTTGGATGATCAAAATTAGCCAGCCAGTTACTGAAATAACCTAGAACTACCCCCTCCAAAAGCCATGGTGCCCAGATTCAGGCAGCACAACAAGGCGCACCTGGGTAGTGATTATGGAAAACTTGCCCTACATGTTCTCAGCATGTGCTGCCCTCCAAGAACGCTTCAATAAACCATGGGTTGTTGTAAGGTTATTTAAATATGTCATGGTGGCTTATTCTGATCATGTGAACTGGTCCAGAGTCTTCACTCAATTATTGTAATCCACATGGAGGCTGCTAGGCTGTATCTCATATGGTTTCTGTCCATGTTTCTATGTAATAACCTTACACACAATTTCACAGCCAACCTGAAATGAAAACCTGAAAGTGATGAACACCTGATGAATCTGCTCTATGATTGTATCTTGCTTCATCTTGTTAATGAAAAAGAAATATTAAAAGCTGTCCAAAATGCTGCAATCTCTCCCATAATTTGGAAACTTTGAAGCTATGGGACAAATGTGCCCCATCTTCTTTTATTTTATTATTATTATTTTATTGTTTACATATCCTGCCTAGACTGGTTAGAAAAATTGTACGTGTATTGTAAGAAATAACAGAACTAATATGATCATAGATCATGCAACAATGACTTCTTAAATACCCTTATTTAACATACTACTATTAATTCTTAGTAATGAAGTTGCTCCCCTCTGAGAATTCTGTTTCACCATTACTTTTTAAGTTGATTTGGACAAATTGGAGACAATCAGTGAATCAGTCTGTCATGTTGACCTAGTACAAGATTCAACTTTAGTTATAACACAGTGGCTTCAGTTGGGGGAAAGTATTATCTGATTTCCTCTTTAATTAAATAGAGGAGGCAGATTATAGTTTCCCACTGTGCTCACGGACTGTATCTCTTTCATCAACATTTTAATAGGGTAAATGTGCACAACAGTCAACATTGATAAGTCCAGACTCATCAATACATGGGCATAAATGTACTGCTTTGAGGGGAACTATGCATCTGAAACTGCCCATGGTCTGCTTAGATTTATTTCCTTTTCCAGGAAAAATGGAGATTGTTGATAATGCCCACACCGTTTTACTAGTTGCTGTACATGCTGAGTTGGTTACAAGAGAAAGAGAGCATGGACCATGTCAAGAAGCTTAGTGCTTCTAAGGAGAAGGTGGGCATGGTGTTGGATGATTTGGCATCATGTGAAGGTCTTATCCTATCCTAAAAAGGGCTCTTATTTAACTTGAGATCTATTTTGTTCAGGTCTTGTCCTGTTTAATTACAGTATGGATATCTCTTTTTTTTCCAGTTAAGAGAGGTGACGCTGCCAAATTTATTTATTTATTTATTTATTTATTTATTTATTTATTTATTTTCCTATACTGCCCATTAACCCATTTCTCTGGGTGATTCACAAGATCAAAACACAGATGAACACAATATACAACACAAATAAAACACCAATACAATAACTACCATAAAATAGCAACAATGAGCCTACAACAGCTGTGCCCCATACAGTCCAAGCAGCAATAAATCCAGTAAAAAGCAATATACACAAGATAAAACAATTGTTATAAAAAGATTTTAAAATGCATGCAATAGTTAAAATACTGGATGAATAAAAAGGGTTTTAACCTGGTGCTGAAAAAGATAAAGACTGGGTACCAGGCACACCTCTTTGGGGAGCTGATTCTACAGTTGGGGCACCACAGCCAAAAGGGCCCTTCCACTAGTATCCACCCTCCTTTTTCCTTTTAGGGGTGCTTCTCTGAGAATTACCTCAGATTATGACCTCAGGAAGGACTATATGGGAAGGGATGTTCCTTTATATCAACAGTCCCCATCATGTCTAATTACCCAGCCAATAATGCTCACCTTTGCAATGAACTTGTAATTCTGTCTTATACTTTTGTTATTAATTTCAAAATAGCTTTCAGGCTCTGAAGATGCAGAGTCTGCATCTAAGCTACAGTATTTCTGACCATGCAATGACTTGGATAGCTTAACTTTTTTCTTTCAGAAGGAGATGTGACAAAGTCATGTAGATTGGAACTCCTTCCACAAACCAATCAGATTTGAAGAAATGGCCATGTATGTATCCATTTATATCTTATATACTGATCAATGATGATGAGAAACATCACATTAAAAGGCCAATCAGGAAGGGTACAAAATGTGATAATGCATAGCATTCTGACCCATCACATTATTCAAACTTACATGTTTCCAATGCAGTTTATTTTGCACATGTGTGAAAATGCATATGTCCAGAGCAAGACCTTGAATGAAGGAAGAACCCAGGACAAGATTACATGACTCAATTTGTGACTTTCTGAGGGAAAAACAAATTCATTTGATGTAAGGTTAACCGGGACTAGCTATAAGGTTGGATGAATTCCTACATTTTCATCTAACACGAGTTACAATAACAGAATCTGTTATATTTTCAGTCTGAAAAGAACAGAGAGACTCTACTTGCTTGAAAAAGGAAACATTCATCATTCCCTGTCAGAGATGGAATTTGTTGCTTAACTATTTATATTTGAATCATGACAAAGTGCTTTCTAGAAGAAAATCTGAAAAGAACACAAAAACTTCAGGTTAATGTTGGAAGCAAGGAAGGTAGTTTGGCATTTGACATTGCCTATATGTACTTCACTGTGCAGAACACAGAATAGACAGTACAAAGTAATGCAGTACTTTGGCCTGTATCCTAAAGTAATACTTTATTGTTTATCAGCTATTAGAATGTTGATAAGAAAAATTAAGTTTAGAAAAATCTTGAGAATCTTCGTTGTTTTAATTAACAATGATTCAAATCAAATATATATTATACATCTAACAAGGAAACTATATGTTCCTACACATTTTGCTAAGGCACTATTTTTACACAGTCCTTTTAGAATATTTGTTACTAATTTCTGGTTCTGTGTTTATTAGATAAAGAGACTGAATTTTATCACTCTGACGTTGTAAACAGTTAAAAAGACAACACAGACAGATATTGTAGATGCATTTCAAATGTTTGAATACTTGATAGAATACATTAAATAGTGATAACTAATATAAAATTTATGGCATTTATATACTGTAGTATACACTCTGGAGAAACACAGACATGCCTGAAGTTGTTTTTCTTGTCTCCCAATTAGGACAAGGGGGTGGTGTTGTGTTGTGGGGTTTTTTATTTTTGGGTCCCAATCCAGAACAAGCCTGAAATAAGAAAACAGTGTATCATTTCTAGTTTGATGGCAAAGATTGCCAAGCTGGAAGTAGTCTATACTCTTTTTTGGAAATCTATAAAACCTATTCAGGCATATGTTCTGATAAGAGGCTCAGGCGAATGGGGCGGCATAAAAATGTTTTAATAAATAAATAAATATTATGTCTTTGCTGTGTCATTTAACAGACTTGAAAGGTGTACAGCATATTAGCAAGTTCAATTGGTTGGTGGAAGTGTCAAAAGACAGTCTGGAAGATGCAAATATAATCTCAGTATGCCTGTGTAATGGTCTGGAGGAATCTATCTGAAGTGCTGCCATCACCTGTTCATGACCTTGAAGTAACTGAAGAATAGGGAATTTTGAGGGCATCTACACTTCCTTCCCCTTCCCCTCCATTCCCACCTCCAAGTGTCATGTTCTCTGTAGACAAAGCTCTTCTCCAGCCCCGTCCCTGCTTGCTTTCAGCAGCTATATAGTACAAGTTCATTCTCTACTGCATTCATGCGCGCGCACACTGTAGCTGTGCTTAAATTTGCAGAATTAAATGTATGAGAAAGAAATCTAGAGAAAGTTTATGAGCTTAGTCGGCTAAATTGTGCTGGAGATCTGTATATCAAGCAACAGTGCCACCTGCAATGCTTCATTTGAGACCCAAATTACCCAAGCTGTTTATTGGATGGCATCAAATCCTCCTCATAGGATGAAATTCTAAAGTTCTCCTGTGCTTGATCAATATGCTCTGTGGGACATACAATAAACCAGGAGATGGTCCTTTTCTTTTCAATTAATCTTTATTGGCTATTTTACTGATTCTGTAAAATGCAAGTGGTAAAAACTTCTCCCCCTCATGTTTTCTGTACTAATGTGTATTGTTCCATATAAAATGATTAAGATATTCCCTGCTTAGTAAATATGAACTCTACTAGTTCATTCAATGTATTCTTCACAGTTGGTACTTGAACCAAGATATTAACACAGAGGATACAGAGCTTGTTTTACTATAGTCCATTACCTTTGAGACCCAGGACAACCAGTTATGCTACGATCCAAACTTGGGATCTTCTGGGACCTTCAGCCACCTAATTCTTCTTCAAAAGTATGAACTTCTAGGTTAAAGAAATCTATTTTGTGCTTCACCCTACCTCTCCTGGATGCCCATGTGTCTTCTTTCCCAGAGAAGTATTATCTCCTTGAAAGACCACCAGTGGACCATCTCTATTACGAAGGCTTCCTCTGTTTGAATGTCCAATCCAACTCCAGTTTAAAAATCAACAACCATCAAAAGAAAAAGCTGAGCTTTGCTTGAAGCTGCTCAGCCACACCTCCTGGGCAGCAAATTGAACAAGGCTCACAGTTCCCCTGGCTACAGACTTCCACTAGACTTCCATTTAAATTGATAAGGATAAATTTTGATTTTCATCTGCATGTATAAATTGTTGTTGTTCAGCTGTTCAGTCGTGTCTGACTATAAGCCATCCCATGGGCCAAATCTCCCCACACTTTTCATTCCGGTGCCACTGGAAGGTTGGGAGGGTTGAGGAAAGACCTGATGATCTACCTTGGAAAAACTCATCAAGAAAAACCCATGTATAAATCAGCATATTCAAATGTCATGTAAATTGGGGCCCTCTTTAGTTCTCTATTTGGATTGTGCATTTCCTGTTTTTTTACAATTTATAAATGGCCACCCTACTCTCCTACATGTAAATAGTCACTTTGTCACTTTCAGCCTTTATCCTACCCTTTCTCTTTATATCCTATACTCTTCCTGTCAACCCCTCTCTGTTTATCTGTTCAGATGGCTTTCCTGGAAATGGCCTTTGATGAGTTTTCCCACAATTGTCCTTGTCCTTTGGCTAAGGTACCACTGCTTGGCTTTCTGACTTGAGATGGTTTACTCTGGTTATTCCTGTATGGAGATACCAGGAGGGTCAATTGCCTATTATATATCCTATATAATAACTGATATATAATAACTGAAGCATCTTCTCTAATATTCTTAAGTACTTTTCTGTAATGAATGCTCCTTGCATATATGCTCAGTCCCAATTTGTATCACTGTGCAGCTCATTTCTAACAAGCTTATCAGCTCTCAGATGAATACTAGAAGATGCCATTTGTCACATATGGGAACTATGGAATTATTCAAAATTATGAATATGTTAACCACATAAAGAAAAGCACATAGAAGCACTTGCTTAGACTCCAAAAGCAAATGCCAATATTTCTGCTTTTACCCTTTGAATAAATGAGCTGAAGGCTTTAGTTTATGTAGTTTTCACAGCATGCTATCTTCAGTAACATATCTTTTTTACATAAATATTTTGACAGTTTTAATTTTGGGGAAAACAAACATTCTCCTCTTCTGTAATAGCAACCATAATGAAACGTTTTAGCTACTCATTTCAAAAAATTTATCTCGTCCATCTAGCTGCAAACAAATTGTAATGCATTCATTGGGTAAGAGAGATAACTGAGAGATGTTGCATTAGGAGTCTATCTTTTGCATCCTATACCCTCTGTTCCCAGCTTTAGATTCCATAACACAACATGATCAATCTCTAATCTGCCATCTAAAAAAGAAATACATTTGTTCAGATTAATTAATAATTAAGCCAGTAGGAGTTCCTGTGTGTTTGCATGCACACACAAATGTAAACACACAGAGACAAATAATATTCAAAAAGAGCCTGTTTTCTTCTCTTTAGGAATTAGCCAATGCTAAGATGAAATCTATTTCTTTAACAGTTTAAATTAGAAAGTCCCACTTGAACAAGCATTTATACCTTTTCAAAATATCACCTCAGAAATTTACTGGGCTCACTGACTACTAACTGGGATTTGAATTTCTAATATGCAAACAAACACACCATTTTCCATGGGCAAAATCAAACATTAAAGGAAACAAACAATCTACTATGAAAATATATTTATTGTTCAGTCAAGTGGTTGTCAGTTCTTTACGCTTCAGTGAACCCTTTCTGTATCAAGTTACCTGCTGGGAAACATCTGAAATTGAACCTCTGGTATTGCGCTGCCACTTCATTCCTTCAAAGTACTGTAAGTCAACTTTCCACAACTCAGCATCCTCCAGTTGCATGGGATTGTTGTCCAACACATTTGGATGTTTCCAGGTAAAGAAAAGTTGCTATAGTTTCTTAGGAATGCATTTCTTTATCTGTAGATAAAAATCTGGCCACCTTTTCTGCAGTCTAACTAAGCAAGTTATTTGTTGCTGGAGTAATGAAGAACTGCAGTTTGTTACACCTCTGCTTAGCTGCCTCTTTGAAAGTACCACACAGACCAATCCCATAACAAAAGCTTTCTCGTACAGGCACAAACTGTTGGCACATGCTGAAGGACAAAAACCAAAGGGTTCTTGACTATTTGGCAAGAACTTGCCAGAGTTTGCAACCTGTTTATTGCAAAGTATTAGCTTACCTGCTACTTGTGGTTTAAAAGGACTGTATGAGAATATTATGGGAGACGTCATAAATTTTATATGACAATTGAGGCTCTATAAATAATACTTCCAGTTATGTTATTTTATTTTACTTTTTGTAGGGTGTCATTTTATTGTTGTGTATATTGTTATTATCAACATTCAGACAGGATCTCAAGAGTTTCAAATCTCTCCAAATATTTGGGGTTACTCAAAAGCACATAAATGCAAGCTCAGCTAGGATATGTACTTCAGGTTTAGCAAGGTCATACACAGGACAAGCAATTCCCACCATGGTTGGTTAGCAGTATCAAGGAAAGCTGTAAGAGAAAAAGCTCCCTTCAAAAATGTGAAATATTGCCCGAAGGAAGAGAACAAAAAGACACAGTGTTGCACAACAGGTATGCAAGCAAGGAATAGAGGCTGTTAGAGAGAGAACAATTCCAATACTCCCCTACAAGTACATTTCTATGCATGTACTTTTGTATAGCTAGTGTATTTGCATCTGTAGTGATGAGCAGGGATGCATGTACATTATTTACCTATTTATATAAAGCTTTTATAGACCATTATTTAGCTACCATTCTCAGAACAGTGCACAATCATTTAAAACAGCATGAAACATAGAACCATTAACATATCCATTATAATGATAATAAAAATCTGGGTAAACAGTTAACAGGTAAGTACATACAATAATAATACATAATATAATAAACAATTAATCCACCACAAGCCAATCATCCGCAATAAAAACCAATATAAAATTGCAACTGTCTATTCAACAATTAAATTAATGGGTGAATAAAAAGGTTTTATCCTGGTGCCAAAATGTATAAAGTGTCAGTTCTAGGCACATGTCCTTGAGGAGCTGATTCCATAGACAGGGCGCCACAGCTGAGAAGGTCCTTCCCCTTGTAGCCACCTTTTTTCTTCTTTTAGGGTTGGCTCATGGAGAAGGACCTCTGTAGAAGATCTCACTGTCTGAGAAGGGGGCATTACACATCCTTCCCATTTCATTGAGAAATTCTTGATAATATTCCAAGGGACTCTAGTGTTCTTGGGAACACCTCTTGAACATTGCCAAGAAAACTGAAGTGTCTCAGTCAGCCTTTTCTTATAACAGCAGTGAGATTTTTGCGTACTCCAAGAAAATTGATAAAGCTCTGTGTAATTTTTATCGGTGTCCGTGAACTGACAGGGTTCAAATAGACAAATAAATGGATTTCTCTAACCAATTCAGTGATGTCTTCAGAGCATCATTTTGTTTTGTCTGATTTTGAACAAATGAAGAAATATTTGATCCAATGGTGGTTTGTAACATAGCACTCTCCACCTACAGTGTGTGCATGAATCATCCTCACTGCCTCTAGCTGTGAAAATCTGGGGGGAAGTATTGTCACAACATCCTATCATTCAAAACTGCATCAAATACTGTATTTTTGTGTATACACAAGCACTGGTGAAGACTTTGTGGCAGCTCCTGCATGATTCTTTCTGAAAGGCATGGTTATTTACAGGAAAAGAGCATGAGATTAGCTAATTGATACAGAGACTGGTATATTTCTAGATTGTACCCATGCAAATTCAACAAAGCCAACAATGCCAGGTCTTGCTTTATTCTGAATGTCATTCAATAAGTATAACTCATTTGGTCTTGACATAGTTTGTTGGGGTCAGATCAAGTACATTATATGCCCCAGGCAGCTAAAATTTAACAGCTCCATAAAAGTGTCATGATGACAAAAAACCCATAAAGTTGATATAAATTTAACATGAATGACCAGTATTCTGGATTTACCCCCAGGTGGTGGTGAAATTACTTTTTTTATTAACATCTTTTTGGGTAACCTTACAGAAGAGGCACATTTGAATTATAGTACAGTATGTTCCAATTTACATAAGAGAGTATTTTAAATCACTTGAAATCCATGGGAAGTTGGCATGCCCAGTGGAGCATTGTTGGCTCTCTCCTAAAACAGGCAGGTAAATAATTAGAAGATCCCTCTCTGTGTTTTGCGGTACAATGCCCACTATTAAAGGAATGACACTCAGTTACGGGAAATAAGTGTAGCTTGTTAACAAGCTTGTCACGTACAGCTTCCTTAGCTTTTAGACATCAGTTTGTATTCAAATTGATATTAAAATTAGAAGAAAAATAAATTAGGCTGTAAAAGGTTTTGAAGCTGGAATGATGCATAAATAACAATTAGCATGGAAAGTGTCTAGAAACATTTTAAAAATAAACTACTTCAGTAGCTGATCAACATCATCAGCTCCTCAAGATCAACGCAATAGACCCTACAGAGTCAATGCACTATAGTAGCCACATTGATCCCACAATATGAGAAACATGGAGACAGTAAGATGATAACCTTTAGCTTTACAACTTAGTCTTTCAATACTAGAGAGGGATACTTTGAAATAATATAGGGTATAGACATGGAAGAAAATTAGTGGGTCTTTTTTCAAGCCAAAAAACTATTCACTTACTCGCACACAAAAAACAACAACAGGAAGTTGGAGTGGACAATGCTGCTTGCTAGGAGGAAACCTCGACGGCAGCCAGCTCCACCGGCCAGCGCGGCCGCACGCGGCGCCGGAGAGCGCCGCCTGCCAGCCCAGGTGATCGGGCGCGCGCGGTGCGCGACGGGGCGGGTCTCGGAGGCGCCCTGCGGAGTCAAAGCCGCGGCAACGGCCAGGAGGGAATGGCCCCCCAGGCAGGAAACACCGACCC
>NW_025335589.1:16009537-16016689 GCF_004798865.1 Varanus komodoensis | reverse complement strand
ATAATAATAATAATAATAATAATAATAATAATAATAATAATATGACAATATATCTTCAGAGACATTGAAGCAATGACATTGTTGAAGATGCAGTAAGTATGGATTGAATTTTGAGCAGTGAAGCAATCCTATGACTGCATCGGAATGTGGTCTGTCTCCCTATGGATGCACTAAACCTATAGGGTGTTATGTCAGTTTGGTCATGTAGATTCACCTCCATTTGGTATAAAATTAATAACAATAATATTTGTTATTAATATTTGTTATAGGTAAGGCTACTTGTAAAATGACATTTCTGGTTCTCTTGTTTAATAGGAGTTCAATTTATAGACAAGGTAGGACAATATAGCTATGACTCTCGGAGATTTTTGTGACACCTTGAAGACTAGCAAAAGTATTGTTGGAAAAGCATCATTATCATCATCATCGCTTCAGAATTGGGACTCAAAATGGCTCGCATTTAAAAAATATACAGTTAAAACATAAATAGAAACATACAAAAGTTTTAAAATATAATTCAATCAGCTAGAATATTGCAGCAGTAAAACAACATGGAGAGCTAGTCCAATGTAATTTCACAGGCCTAGACTATTCCCAAAAGTCTGCTAGAACAACAACAACAACAACAGAGCTTGTTGCCTGGCTCCAAAATCTTAACAGGGAAGGCACCAGTCTAGATTCCCTGGGAAGGGCATTCCAGAACCTTGGGGCAGCCTCAAGAAGTCACTCTATTGCATTCCCACCAAGCATGCCTGTGAAGGAAGGAGGGCCTCCTCTGAAGATCATAGGGCGCAGACAGACTTGTAGGGGAGAACAAGGTCTTTCATTCAGCCTGGAGCCAAGCTGCATATGGCTTTATAGGTTATAAGCAGCACTTTCAATTGTACTTGGAAATAGAATGGGAGCTGCTTCAGCAAATGAGTAGTATCCCTTCCATTGTTTGCCCCAGTCAACCATCTGGCAGCAGTTCTTTGAAGTGGCTCAGGTTTACAAAGACTCTCTAGATGCAGCCCTGCATAGAGAACATTATGCTAATCCAACTGGTATGGAACTAAGGCATGTGTTCTATCAGATACAGGCACAGGCAAATTCAGCCCTTACCTAAGTTTGATAGAGCTCTCAGCTAATTCAAAGGCTCTCTGCAAGTGTTCAGTTCAGTCCCCTGTCAAGCTCCATCTGTTCTTCACATAGCAGCATCCCACTGAATGGAGTGGAAGAGAATGAGAGAAAGAGAGAGAGAGAGAGAGAGAAAGGAGTGCTATCTACCTCTGGCTTCAGACCCATGCCCTGACAGCAGTGGCGGGGGCGGGGGGGAGACTCTCTTTTTGATTTGGAAATTAGTTTTAGGGCCTAGACTATTTTATTCCCAATTTTTGCCACTGGGCATTCATTTATTCTCATGAGGACAGCTTATTGTATAGAGGAAATGTACTAACAGTGAGGTAGGGGTCAGATGAAAGCCCTCCAGCAAATGGTGTAGGATGTATCAGATAGGAGAATGTGGCTGGAGGTTGAAACCTCCACCTAGTGTGGAGGCACACAGTCCCCTGCCAAATATGTTCCTCACCCTTTTTGGTGACCCCCCTTGCTTCACTGTTGCTGTACCGCCTACATTTAGAAGCATGGTCTGGGCGTGAGAGGAAGAGACCTTTAAAATGAAATCTGTGACTCGCCACCAAATTCCAGTAGTACTGTAGTGGCAGCAGTGAAAAAGGACTATTGTGAAGCCAAATGGCTCTTTCATGTTGCTGCTGCCACGCCCCTCAACTGGCTTTCCAACCACCCATTCAAAGGGTCTTTCTTGCTGCTGCATCACCAGCATCAGGTGACAACGTGATAGCAGAGCAAATAGGGCTGAGGTTGTGGTCTCTGCTGGTGCTCACAGAGGGCAGTGTATTCCCATCCCCTGGAAGCTGACCCTAACCCTAACCCTTGCCCTAGTGGTTCATTTCTTCATTTTTATTATGACTGACCCCATAAGTTAAATTTAACAAATTAGAACTACTGTGTCCTGCAGTATTTAGAAAAAGATTAGCAGTTTCTTGGATACTATCCAATGAATCAGGCAGACATATGTTAGGACACAGAGTGCATTTTTTTTTTTTATAAAAAGCCCAAAGAAGAACTTTATTTTACTTGCAGACCCTACATTACAACCAGAGTTCCCATACTGTCTTCAGGAGAGCACACATCCAGCAGAGATTTGACTGCTTAGGGAGCTCCATATTATTAAAGCATCCAAAAACCACCCATCTCTCTACCTAAAAATTAATTGCTTCTAGGATTTCAGAGGATGCCACTGCACCTACATATTACCTTAGCTCTTTTTTGTATTTTCAAGTTTCAAAATGTATTACAATTTTCTTCTATGAAATTTGAGTAGCTCTCTAGCACTATTTTGTAAGTGTTGTATATTATGTACCCTTGTATGCATTGTGCATACAAGGGTACATAATATTGTGCATTGCAAAATATACTGTTATTAGAGATTATTATGCACAGACTCCATCAGAAGCATCACAGTTATCCATTTGTAAGGAAGGTTTGGGAATAAGAGTTCAAGAGCAGACCAATTTTAGTTTTCTTTATGTCTTGATTAGGCCCCCCAGGCCCGAGAGCTAGAAAAATTGGACTATTCTTTCCAGGGCTTATTAAAGGAAGGAGAGGAGTTCTGTTCCCAAGGACAATGGGCCTGGTTTTTGGTGCTTGATAGCCTGCAGCCCAGGAAGAAGATGGCTTGGGAAATGGCTGGCTAGCTTAGGCTTGGCTGCTGGATATCACCTTGTTACTAGGGTAGGATCTTAAAATCAAGGCACCCAAAAGAGTCTTTAGCATCCTTCTAGAAATTTGTCTGAAGTGTTTCCTGACCAACTTTGTTGGCACTCTTCCCTAGGGACACCCTTCCCTAGGTAATGTTCAATAGGACTAGCCTTGGTATTTTCTCTCTCAGTGACATATTGAACAGTCTGCATCCTCTTGGGAACCAGTGTTGTGTTTTGCTCTTGTGTTTTCTCCCTATGTTCTAATCGTACTCGATGTTCTCCCCTTCCCTTTTTAATCTCAGTCATTTCTCCCCATCCCTTTAAAATAAATTATTCTACCCTATTGGCTTTGTTGCTTTAGGTTAATTTGGTGCAAAATCCAGTGCCCAGCCTGAAGGGCAAATTACTGGACGAAAGGTCCAGATCAGGGCCCGGGATGCGTGGCTGCAGAATATTTTGTAGCCATCAATCACACTGCATATTTCTCCATTTGTAAACCTGTCCTAAAACCAGCCTTTTAAAATTCAAAAGCCATATCAGGTCTTCATCAAGTGTTACTGCAAGTTATTGTTTGTCCTCTCAATGTTGTAATATTAGTCTTTTTGCTTTCAAAATGGCATAAAATTCCCATTTACACTGACCTTGTGTTAAATACTAAAATCTGGGTACATAGCCAAGGTGAACATGGGTATCCTTGTACATTAGTTTTCCATCATAGGATTTATCTGAATTATTACCTCTTCCCAGAAGAAACCAGCCATTGGCCATAGACAAAGCATATGAGTGTTGTATTATACCTCCAACAATTGGCTGATTTATATAAATACTGATTGAAAAGATGTTATGGTGGTCCAATATACTCAAAGCATTATTTTTGGTGAATTAAATGTAGCCTAAGTCCATATCCTATTCTGAAATAGTTGCCAACAAAGCCAATCATAGATCAAAAGTTTATGCCAGTTCATTGTTTCATTCTTGTGTCTTGATCACCAGTAATAAATATTCATGAGTAAAATATCAGATGGTATAGATTTTCTGCCTCAATCCATATTTATTTACTATATTTATATCCCAACTTTCTTTCTCCCAGGGAACTCAAGGCAGTTTACATATTTTTCCTCATCCTTTCCGTCTTATCCTCACCATACAGTGAGCTTCATGGCTGAGTAGGGACGAGAACGCGGAGTGCCTGAGTTCCAGTCCCACACTCACAACCACTACACCACACTTGCAATAATAAAAGGGGCTCCAAAGCCATAAAAGTGGTGGGACCGACAAACTGATTCAAAGAAAAAATCAGCCTGTGGCTCCAAGTTCACCAAACAAATCTTGTCAATCTTTCAATCTTGTCAATCTGGCTTTCCTAACAGGGTCATTTTCTGTGTGAAAATAAATGAGATGGATGCGGAACTGTGTACCACACCTCTCTTATCGCTGTAACTGTAGGAGACCTCCTGTCTATTTTAGTATATCAAGAACCCAAGCATGAACATTCTGAAACTGACAAGGGGGAGGGGGGATCTAATCCGAGCAAAAAGACCAAAAGTAGTACAAGTCAACAAATAGACCCAATAATATAAAGAGAAATCAGGGAAGCCAAATCTACCCTTTCATGGAAAGTTGCATCCTTTTTGAGGATATTCATGGCAGAGCAGAACCCCAAAGGAATTTGGAAAACAAAGCATTCCATTTTTAAAAATACTTGGCAAATGCAAACAGTACATAAAATGCATAATGCAAATTATTTAGGGTATTGTGTTCATTTAAAGTGTATTTAGCCTACCCAATAGAGTTAACATTAAAGATTCACATCAGTGTCCTGTGACACTGAATCAGCTTACTGAAATTCAGTGCAATCATTTGGACTATAGGGATAAGTATTCCAGTAAGTAATAAATGTTGGGCAAAGTTTAAATTGCCAGCTGGCTAGCACATTTTGGGGTACAGTATCTCCTGTTGACACCACTTCAGATCAGTTAATGGAATAGGTAGACAAGTAGGTGAAATTTACATCAAAGCTTGGACAGATTACTGGAGTACTGAGATAAATAATAAGAGATCATTGACATAAATAATAATTTCAAAGTCTATTTGTGCCCAAATCCAAAGATATTAATCAATATTTTGTCAAAGAAACATGCCAGGGGTTCCAAATATACTCAAGTATCAGAGGAGAAGGTTTTCGTCTTTATGTGGTGCCTATCACAAGTTTTAAAAAGTCCAACAGAAGGCTGTTCATTCTGAATTCAGTTCTTGAAGCTGAAGATAGAATATTAACTTATTCCTGAAATTCTGTAGGAAAATCAACAAACCAAAATAAATTTCCAATAAAAACCCATTGTACTCTATCAGCCAGAATTGCAGTCAGTATTTTATTGTTGACATTAATTAATGTAAATAGTTGGTAGGTTTAACCCTCTAGGTGTGATCTGTCAAGTTTAGGAATTATAATCCTAAAGCATCATTAGAATCCTATAAGCATCATTAAGATAGAGATGAGAGAAAAAAAACAATTCAGCAGTGTAAGAATACAGATGATGAAGCCTGGAAAATAAAAAGCTGGAAATTTAAGTTTAACCATTTAAAACAACACTTTTCTACAGTAACAGAAAAACAAAAACAACTATGGTTAGCAATGGCCTGTACTGTCTCAAACAAACCAGGCAGGCTTCTGTTAAGATATACAGTTTAACTATCTATCTATCTATCTATCTATCTATCTATCTATCTATCTATCTATCTCTATGTATATCCTTTAATTTACTTGTAGATCCTGCATGAACAGAGTTCTGATTCTGTCTTGAGAGGAATGCAGATACAGCTCAGATGTAACTGCTTTGGGAGTTCCATGGTATTAAAACATAAAAAGGCCTTAACTTACCAACCAGACCCATCTCTCTATCCCAAAATTAATTGCTTCTGGGATTTCAGAAGATGTTATTGCACCTAGTTTCTTACCTTTGTCATTATGAACTTAATTAACAGATTGATTCTGCTCTTGCTTTGTGCCAGTTGGGATTTGCCTGCTGGGCTCCAACCCTAATATATAAATGGGCCCTTTCATGATGTTGCATGACACCTTGAATTCTAGTTCTAATTCTGACATATTATGAATGGATGTGGATCTAAATTCTAAAACAGTTGTACAAATACCATCTATTGCTTTACCCACTGCTGCTGTGTGCTTAAATAGTATAATATAGAATGGTTTCATTTGTTTCATTTCTACAAAATTCCTGCTATTTCAGCTAAGCAGAAGGAATGTTGCTTCTTTATACATACTATTCTGGAAATATTTTCTGCATACTCACCATTGCCCCTTGTTGTAAATATATTAACAGTGAATTCTAAGAATCACTTCAAGATATAATAATGGGATACAAATGGACCCAGAACAAAGCAATAGGATTCGCTTAGATGACAAACTGAAGTCAGCCCACTGGAGGATACCCTTCACCGTACAAGGAGGAATCAGATATTTCAAAGGCAAAACTGGACTTGGACAATGTGGGAATCTTTGCTGACCCCTGGCACTCCATCTTTCCCACCTGGATTTTGGGCTAAAAGGCAAATAAAACATGTGGATGCTGGGAGCATAAGTTGTAAACAAACAGAATTTGTGACACTGCACAAAACCAGGATTGATCAGGGGACGTGTCTGTTAAAGCATGGACCTTCACTCCCAATTTGCTGGCTTTGCAGAGCTTCAACCAACATGAAATATCCCTAACATTTTTTTTTAAATCATTGACTCAGAGCATTTAATTATACTATTTCCTAACTCAAGACAAATGGGATATTTCAGTGTTTAGATTGTGAAAGATCCAGAATCCTTTTTGAAATACCTGTAAATCACAATCAAGTAGTAACATTTCCTATTCTATGGTTAGTAGCTGGTGTAAGCGTGATTAAAGAAAACAGGATCGAGGCAAAGCGTTATTTACCTTTCCTTGCGTGACCCTTTAGAAGTATATCACAGGGGCCAGACTGAGTGCTACCTTTGGACAGAGTGAGGCAGGCACCTCAAATGAAATATTTGGGAGTGGGAGGAAGCAAGCTGTTGGAGGACTGACCTGTGCACATACCCTAAGCTAATATGTTGTACTCAGATATGATGGGTGGTACGGTACCACTGTAAGATTCAACTGCCAGTCAATTTTGTTCATGCAGCTCAAGCAGAAAAACCTCTTACACAGACCCTAGAGGCCCCTACAGGTGTAGGAAAGGGGAAATAAAACAGGGAATTCCACTTATGGCATTCCCATGTAACATCAGGTTTAGCTCATTGACAGTTCACAGGGTTCATTGTCAGTCAAAGGCAGACATTAGAAGGCAGTGCTATTTATTTTGTTTTATTTGCAAACACACAGGAAATCCTTTGTAAATCAAA
>NW_025335589.1:15976916-16009437 GCF_004798865.1 Varanus komodoensis | reverse complement strand
AAACAAAATATATTACAATGAAAGCAACAATTGCACTCCCTTTTCTTTAATTATGGTATGCTAGAGTTAGAATCTTAATGAATGAACAGACAACAGACATTCTGCTTTTAGAGTTGTGGCTTCAATCAGTGCTGTCTTTTAAATACTTTTAATTTTTAAAGCTTCCTTGGGGATCCATAGCTTATTATAATGTAAAGAAAAGATAAGTCATTCATGAGGAAAACTGCTTGGGAGTGCTTGTTTATCTCACTTTTGACCTCATAGCCAATACCAAACCATTAGGAGTAAATATTGCACACTTTGCATAAGAGGAAAGTGAAAGAAAGAGAGATTAATAAAGAAGATAACAGTGCAACTGATGGGAGTCTATTGACTAAACATTAAAGACCCAGATGAAATGCTGTTTGCTCAACTATCAATACAAATCAAGATTACTTGAGGATGTTGGGTTTTTTTCTGTTTTGTTTTTTGTTTTTAAACCAAAGCTGCATCAGCTATATAAGGAGCAGCTTAATGGACTCAGAAAAAATGTAATAGTAGTTACAATGCATCTGTTTTTAAGATAAAATATTATTTTTAAAAAAGTTAATAGTCTACAGTCAACCTTTTCAGAGAACATTATATTTATGCTTGCTGTCTGTCTCACTTTCTCTCAAATAGAAAACCTCCCAAAGAATTAAACCTCCCAAAAAGTTTTCCAGTTTTTTATATAACAAGAACACATCAATAAAAGTAACATGCTAAAATAGCAACAGCAGCAGCACAACATTTAAAAAGCCGTAGAAGCTATCAGTGAAATAAAATAAATGCATCCTTAAAATTCTCAATGAATGGTCTTTTTAACAATTTACTGCTGCAGAAGCTAATATAGAAGGCTCCAGATCGGATTCCTTGGAAACTAAAAGCACAACAAAAATGCACCCATTCTGGGTCATACTAACCCTTCCTCCTCAGTTCAGATGGTGCTGAAACCCACTGAAGGGTCTTTGATGAGGATCTTAACACATGGGTAGGTTTGTTGTAGAAACAAGATATATGGAAGCTATCTGTGTTAGGGATAGTCTCTTGTCTGAGTTTTTTAAAGAAGTAAGGAAAAATTATTTTAAAAATTATTTTAAAACAAGGGAATTTCATGAGCAATCTGTGATATAAGGTCAAATCAAAAACTACATGAAGCCCTTTTGGGTATATATAAAGGAACTTTTTAGAACCTGGTCTTTCTGTTTCTTGTTGAATATAAGCAACTTTCATAAACTTCAGTAAGAATAAATTTTTAAAATATGGTTAATTTGTTAATTAGAAAGTTAATTCTTTTGTAAGTAATGAGATCAAAAGCAAATGATGCTTTCATAGTGAGTCACTGAGCAATAAGAATATGTATAATATATCTCTAGGAAGACAAGTGTTTAACAATCATTAAATTACCCTATTGAAGTCAGAACACCTACACATTTTTAAAAAATTTAAAAACTGTGACAAGACACTTAAGGCACAATCCTGTAGCTGCTAGAGAGATTTTAGACAGCCATATAAAATAAGGAGCCTCAGCGCTGACATTGGACATGTGTTTCAATGTATTGCTTTGACATCTTAGTCCGTCTTCCTCAAGACTTTTGACTGAGACAGCCAAAATTCACTTCCATGCTCCTTCAATCCTTCCTTGATAGAATGTCTGTAATCTTCTGAATTTGGAGGGTTATGGACAGCCCTGCCCATAACCAAGTTTCCAGTGATGGATCGAATAGCAGAACACTAACACTGGGAGAAATAGATGGATCATCTTGTCCAGTCTGCTTTCTGTATTCTCATGCTACCACCCATGTCAAAGGAATGACTTCCCTATGTCTAGTGTATGAGGAAGAAGGGCTGAAGTTACATACCTGCAGGTACTTCATTTAATGGGATGTTACACTGACTTATATGGTTTTCTTTCTGAATTTTGCAGTGAAGTCCCAGAATAAGGGCTGGCCAGGGCATTGTGATGCCTGGCTGAAGGGCCTGATGCTTTCCTCTCCCTATTGCCCCCTACCCTCACATTCAACTGGACTGGCACTTGACTCTTCCTTTAGCACTGGTGAAGGGATAGCTTGCTAGCACCGGTTCTCAGTAACTCTGCCTGACAGAGCAGCCAGCCTTGCCCAGGACGACCAAACTACTTTATACTTCCAATTCCCTCAACTCCATGTACAAGCACTTAAGCAAAGACATATTAACGCTGGGTGGAAATCTGGGCAAGGATATAGGTGTGCATACAAGCCTTACCCCAAATGTCTTCTTGGGCATGAGCTCCAGTTCCATTCCTGGAGGTATTTCCATACACATAAAGGAGTTTGTGAGTAAGTTCAGCTGAACATGCTTACAAGAACTCTTCAGAGCTTTGCACAAATGTGTGAAGAACAGACATGCAGTTGGCATACACGTGCGTATTAAAGATGAGGCCTGCAGGGGCTGAAAACTCCAGTGTGGCAGTGTATCCACTCTAGGTTTCAGTCAGAACTTTAAATGAGCTGTCCATGCTGCTGAATCCCAGCCCTACTTTAAGTTCTCGAACAGCTAAATCGGGCTTCTGAGTTTCTTCAAGAGTATGTTTTATTCCAAATGACAGAGGAGCATGGGAACCAGGGCAGAATAGGCCACCCATGAAGAACTGACTACTCTCACTTGGCAGAGATGCTTGATGGTTCTAAAAGGAGTCTTTCCCAGCCCCACTGAGGGATGCCAAGGATTGAACCTGAGATATTTTGCATGAAAAGCATGGATCTGAGTTGCTCCACTGGGGTATCCTGCCTCTAATTGCAATGGTCCTTGGTGCAGATGTTGGCAAATTTCTCTGGAGTCAGGTTCAGAATGGAACATTGGGGCTTGTAAATGAACTTTGAAATGAAACAAAACCATTCAGCAGCTGAAAAAAAAACCATTCAGGGAAGAGATAGGATCTCTTCCCTCCACCAGTCTCTCCATCCTCTCTGTTGCTCTATTGCACTGGCCAACTGCATGATGTGCAGTGAGGGACTATGGGACATACCAGCAAAACCTAGACTGTGATTCCAGAAGTCTTTGCAATTGTACCTCAATGCATCACTTCACTTCATTTAAAATGAAGCATTTATAAAATGCTTTCTGCTTAAACAACCTGCTTAATTAAGCTTCATTTAATAAACAGATTGTCGCCTATCATCTCATAGAGTGCAAGAAGAAAACAGAAAATATATTCACTCTCTTATTAAGCTTGCTTGAATATAACTGGCCTCTCATCTCTGCCTTTTTCACCTTGCCCTCTCCAGTTAGCTGTTTTCTCTTAGCTGCACCATTGCTAATTAGCGTGTGCATAGAAAGATGGGACCTTGCCCAACTGCCCTTCACCTGTTACATGGCTACCTTTAAGAAGAGCTTAGCGGGAACTTGGCTAAGCTTGTATTGCATTTTATTTCTAACAGAGCAATCGTATGGAGCTTAGACAGCACCTGATGGGCCATATTATACTTTGTATTCCCAGATATAAGTGTTCCAACCTCAACCTTAGAGGATTAAATCTGACCTCTGCCTCACAGTTGGCACAGAAAGAACTGTACCGGCTGCTCCCCAAGTCCAGGAAAGCAACCTGGGGTGGGGGAAGAGGGCATTTTGGCAGGAGGAGAAGATCAGAGACTGGCAAGACCAGGATATAACTTACCTTGAGAACCACCCGGCCCCCTCTCCCTTCCTCACCCTGAAAAGCCATTGCTAGATGGGCAAATAAGCCAGACTAGTGAAAACACAGGGCAGATGATAGAAATATCACAAGCTGTCCAGATTCAAAAGCTTGCAATCTTCATAATAGGATCGCTTCCTAAAGTGAACATGCAGTGACAATATCAACCCTTTCAACTGATCTTTGCCAGTTGAACTCACAAAGTATGCATCTTCCTTAACAGGAAATTTTGAATTACATTAACCACACCACTTAGTGTTGATCATATACCAGGCATGTGAATAGTGGCACTTTCTTCTGCAAGGAAGAAAGAAACAGTAGTTGCATGTCACTGCTATCTCTGCCTCCAGTTTAAGAGAATGTAAATGTGAAAAACATTTGGGGAGGGTGGCCTGGTGGAGGACATACTTCTGAGCCTATGAGTTGACATGGAACTCCCCTTCCCCCAAGTTCTCCTGAGTTTTTGTTTTTGAAAAACCGAAAATTTCTGGGTCAATCTGAGAAGAGCTTTGCAGAGCTTACCTGTTGGAATTCTCTGATGCTCCCAAAATTGGAACCTTGGTTTTTCACAGTTCCATGATGAAGAGTCCCACTGCCCTGCATTGATATTTTTTTTTCTTACAGTGTAAAGCTGTGCTGACCTTTGCTGAGGTCTAGTAAAATTTCATGTAGAAATTTTTGTCAAGGTAGAAAATTTATTCAGAAATCCCTTCATTTCTTCCAGTTCTCGATGTCTGGACAGAATACTGTTACTGAGCTATTGCTTCTTTCTTTTGCCTGGAGTAAACATGTGAGTGTTCCTACCTAGTTTTGGACCACAAAGTGAATGGATCTTGTCACGATATTACATTGCCAATCATAACAGGCTGTGTGATCTACTGAGGGCAGTTGGAAGCAATTAAGCATAACTTAATATTTAAAAAATGAGTGAATATTTGCACAAATTATACTGAAATATTCTTTGTCATTTTGTGCATGTGTAATTGAAAATGTTCATATGAATGTGTAGGTAGCTTTTGTTCAATTTCATCACAGTGTAGATTATTATCCTACTCAACATTTATGTCATTGAAAGTTAAAGCACTATTTTGCCACAACATATCATTCAATAAGAAAACCTAGGACTGCCTGTAAAAGATATAGCTTATATGTCATTCCACCCAGTCTCATGAGCTCAGAGCCTAATATATCAGTTTTAATTCAAGGTGACCTGCTTCACTTCACTGCCTTATTCCCAGATGGCCAAAAATTTAGCTGCTCTCCTTCTCTCTCAATGTCAAAAGTACGGTATATGAATATTATACCAATTTTCAAATTTCCATTGACTCCCAGTGGAAAGCATAGGACATTATCATTCTTGTCATAGAGAATATTGGATTTTATGTCTATTAGACATTGAAGGAAATCTCAATAGATTCTTTTTTTATTCAGGTATGTAATGTTGGTCAGGGAGGTCAATATTCTTTTTATGCTTCACCACTCAGTATTGAACCAATGTTCCTAGGAAATGCAGCTAATCCCAGTACTTGCAACAGTTAACAGTGTAATTCAGATATCACATTTGAGAATTATTTATTGCACATCCTACATTGTTTCACCCAAATCCATAAAAGTAGTCTTGTGCATGTATTATTTTAGAATAAATTTTTGCAGGAAAGTCCTAATGTTGTTCATATGTGTTATGTGCCGTTGGAAGGGCAGTCATTGTACTGTACCAAACATAACATTTTTAATCTACAGAACTGTTGGCTATTTGACTAAGAGGTTATTGTTTCCACTAAGGATCTGTCTGAAACAATTATCTCCGATCACTTCTAGAGAGTTAATCCAAACCTTTCCATTACTTGGGATGGAAACCTTCAAGCATCACATTACTCAATCATCACATTACTCATTGGACAACATAGACAACAGCATATGGGGAGTGACAGCAGATGAGAGAGATGGCAGGATGGATGAACTCACCATGAGTGGCATGTGTGTGTGTTAAGAAAGGCATTTGGGAGTGGGGAAAGATACTCTTAGACAAGAGACTTGAAAACGACCAGGTAAAAAGTCTGGTTGACAAGATAGTTGACAAGACCAGGTAAAAAGTCTGGTTGACAAGATGTTTTGAGCTGTTCTGGCATAGGTATCCCTAGATGCATCATGTTATGTCCCACCTCTCGTAACAGATTACTGCTGAAATAATGACAACTTCAGATAATATCTACTGAGGAAGCCTATTCCTATGGCTGCTCCCAGGCTCCAGAAGTCCCTGTTCAAAATGGCTAGGATGTCCCCTTTCTGTTGTCCTTTCACCAGCTGGCAAAGATATGTGTTTACTTAGGCAGGCTTTCAGCAATTATATGGTCTATTCCTGAAGGGGGATTAATTGGTTGAGTGCTGTCTACAGTATTTATTTTATTGTTATGCTTTTATGTTATGTATTTGTTGTTGTTTTTTATTCTGAATTTTATTATTAGCCATTTTTGGTGGAAAGCCAGGATATAAAGGAATGGACATTGTAGTGTTATGGCCAATATTCAGTCTCATGGCCTGCATAGGATCCATATAATCCTCCAAGTTTGGAGTGTTACAGGGAGCTGAATTGAATGGTTTCCTAAATAACTAGTCAATCCGCAGCTTGAGGAGGGTGACCAGGCATCCTCTTTCCATTTCATAATTTCATCTGGAGAAGTAGCATTAGCGTAAACCAAGTAACTCCATTCTCTACTAACAAATATGAAAGGTTAGATGCTAAGACACTGTTACCCTCTTGGGCTTAATTCCCTTCTTGTTGTAGAATAAGAATAATGAAAGCCAAGACTCTAATTCTTCTCTGCTTCTCCTCAGCAAACACAAGCAATGCTATGCGTATCCCATGTTCTGTTCAGGAGATCGCAATGCAATGGTAATGTAGGCCTTTGGATGCTTCCCTTTTCCAGATTTAGCATAGATCATCCAAACTATTGTGTTCCTGATTGCCATGCATGGATGTGAAACCTGAATAGGAAGGGAAAGGGACTGGAAGAAAATGGATGCATTTGAAACATGGTGTTGGAGGAGAGCTTGTAAATACCCTGGACAGAAAGAAAGACAAAGAAGAGGATACTAGATTAAATCAAGCCAGAACTTTCTCTAGCAGCAAAAATGACAACACTGAAGCTCTTGTACTTTGGGCACCCAATGAGAAGGCAAAACCTCCTAGAAAAGATAACCATGCACGGGAAAACAGAAGGCAGAAGAAAAGGAAAACCAAATATGAGATTGATCGACTCTGTTAGGGAAGCCACAGAGCTGAGTAGGGCTGAAAAGCTGAGTAGGGCTGCCATGGACAGGAGCTGTTGGAGAGCTTTCATTCATAGGGTTCCTATAAGTTGAAGGTGACTTGATGGCACATAACACCACCACTAATAACAACAAAAATTTACCTGAAAATCACTATTATTTGGCTGTCCACTCCTAGAAAATTAGCACATCTTGTACAACAAATAATAAGAGGAAAAATGATGTGATGTGATGGTGGCTATTTGTGCGTAATTAATGATGAGGGAAATAAATAATTAGAACAGTGTAGAAAGCAGAAGGTCAATTGGACTTATGAGGAATCTGTAACTAGTATTCCACATCCTGTTCACATTTGTCCAATTATTTTAACATGAAATTAAACAAGTTTGCCATCCCATGAGCTGGCCAAATAGTATTAAATTTTCTGTTTTCAAAAAAATGAATTACTGAACAGCAATCAGCAATTCATTTTGAAATAGGTACTTACTGCATTTGTTCTTCTTCCACAAATATCATGTTGCATCTTTAAAGTAGGGAGTACAATCACATTTAAAGAAAAACTGGCCATTTCTCCTTCCAAAACAATGAATCATACTGCTCAACAGCATAAATGACTCTGCACGTGTCTTCCTTTTAAATTTCCAGGCATTTGTGGTTTGTGGCAGAACCTTTGCATTTTTTAGATACAGTGTTTGAGATTTAATATTCTCTTGTCAATGAAAGCCCACTGTGAGAGAAAACAGTGTTAAATGTTTCATTAATATGTATGATCTTTTTCACATTCATTGCAATTAAACTACCCATTACTTTGAATAACAATAACAGTACCATATTTGAACTATGGTAATTCTATAATTAAGATTCTTTTTAAAATGATTATATACAAAAGGATGCAGAATGGCAAGGCTGGGATTTCAGTCACAGATATAAATTTCAAAATAGGCTTTATCTTAATGCTTGATGTAATTGATGTGCAATAAAGATTTAAATGTTTTTGTTTATTATCATTATAGAGCCAATCTGGTATAGTGGTTAGCATGTTAGACTAGGACTTTGGAGACCTGGGCTCTAGTTCCTGCTCAGATCTGAGGCTCACTGGGTGATTTGGGGGCAGTCCCCCCTTCACAGGGTCATTGTGAGAATAAGATGGCAAGCAAGAAGATTGTGTATGCCATAATGAGTTCTTTGAAGGAAAAAGGCAGGGTATAAAAGTAAAGATAAATTAATAAAAATGGGCATGAAGTGAATTTGGGAGCCAGAAAAAACAGATGGCTCTGTATGTACTGGTCCATTGACAGTAAAGAAGTCCAGAAGATAAAATGTGAGGAGGTAATTGAGAATTCATCAACAGGCAAGAAGAGATCATATCATGGCATGTGCCTAGAACAGTGCTGCAGGAGAATTTTTAAGCCTTCTTTACCCCTACTTTTGGCCTTTTTCCTGGCTCCCATCCACCTTCTCTATTCTCCATGTGGGATTAGCTCGTTGCTCCCTCGGAAGAGCCAAATAGGAACTTTTATCTGCCATGCCTTGGCTCAATGACAGATATTTCACCTGCCCCAAACTGAGTACACTTTTTTACTGCATGGTTAGTTAATTCAGTTAATCAGCTTTGGGCAGGGATGTGCAGACATTGTCAAGAAATAAGTTCTGCTGTGCACTCACAGGTGCCATTATGGTGATTGGCAAGTCCTGAGGCCCAGTGCTCAAGGGTTGTGTGGAGACACACGGTTTGCCTTTGGCACCAAGCTTTCTCAACTACTTGGAGCTGTGTAGCACCAAGCAGGGTTGGTGCAGGATTGCGCCCCCTGTGGACTCAGGTGTAGGATCAGAAGAGCAGTGAAATTTCCACTTTTTTGCCTGGAAAGAGTGGCTAATTCAACAAACAGGCCAGTTGCCTGCAGAGAAGAAACAGGCATTACGTATTACACCTGCGTATCCCAGATAGTTACATATATATTATCCCAAGCTCACCTTATGCTTTAAATAAACAATACGCAGATCCTCAGAAGTTTTAAATTTTGACTCCCCTGCCAGAATAGCCAAAAAACAGGACTACCTGAAGTAGGATTCCAACTTATCTGAAGATACACTTTTTGATCATTGTGCTTTAAATTTTTAAGGACAAAAACTGATCAGGCAGTGGTATTTGGATACACTCTGGAAAGAACTGTGCATTACACACAGTGATGCACCTCTGGGACATATTTCAAAACTTGAGCAAAAGAAGTTTGTTTCAGTTTTCAAATAATTTGAATTTCCCCTGCTCACAATTCCAAACATAACCAAAAGCTTTTTTTTTTCTAGAAAAAGCTTGCAATTATGAATTCATATTTGGATTCAACTAGAATTGAAGTAGAATTCAATACACTTGAATTCATATTTGAAAAATGTGCATTTTGAAAAATGTTAACTTTAAAATGTACATTAAAATACACATTTTCAACCTATTAGTCAATGAGGGGAAGTACATTTTTGAAGAATATGCACAAAATTAAACCAGGTTTATTGTCAGACCCTCCTCACCTAGACAAATTAATGAGATATGAATGAAGCTTTCCAGTTTTACTACTGTTTGTGAAAGAAAACATATAGAAGCTGGAGAATAAGGAATATAATTAAGCAGTTGTATCCTTTTCTTTGACAGCTCTGTCTATTTTTTTGAGGGGGCAGGGGGACATATGAGTACAGTCATAACCTGTAATAAAAAATACAGCCATGTCAATTAAATTCTGGCATATCAGGCATGTGCTTTATGGGCCATCTGGTATACAACAAGAAAGCTACTTTTAGTAGGTAGCAAAGCAGAGCAAGCTGGGCATACAGAGCTACATATGGTGGCAATGAAATAGCTGCTTTTTAAAGATATTTTTGAACAGCTTGGAAGACAAGCATTTCTGCTACAGAGAAATGAGCTAACAAACCCACACAATGCTTTACTTATGCTGGTGTAAAATCTATTATCTGGTGAGAGAGCTAGTTTGGTAGCAAACTAGTATGTTGAAAACAAACATACACTACTTCTCCAAATGTAAATGCCTCTTGTGAGTGTGCATAAAAATATCCTTCCCATCTCTGAACAAGGAAGATGGCATCAAAAGAGAAAGTTGCATTGCAATTAGAATGCAATGCGGTCCAAACATTCATCATTCAGAGACGTGTGCCCCAACCTGTCTTTCCCTGCCTCTCCTCCCCAGCCATCAGAGGATACGGAGAAAACAGGTCCTCCAGAAAATGTGCTCCTGAGAAGAGCCAGTTCTGCAGAATTCATGAACACTACAGTTAACAAAGCACAAACACTAAATGACAAAGCACAAAGCACACAAAACACACACACTGACAAAATATGTGTTTTATCTTTGTTGAGATGCTATGGTTGGGTGACTGATATAATTAAAATATGTCTGAAGTATTGCCATATGGTACATTTCAGTATTAGGAACATATTAGGCTAATACAAGATGCTACATGAGCAATGATGACAACAACTGTTGTTAATTTCATATGTGCTTATCGAGCAGAAGTTGTGCCTTTGCCAAGTGGCTTTGCTCTTTTAAATCTTTATGAATGCTTGCAAATGCCAAGCAATAGGTGGCATTTAATCATCTCCATTCAAATTATTCCAAAGGAGCAACTCTTAATAGCTCCCCAGTATCATTAAGCACATCAATTATTCAGTCATAACCTTTGGAGGTACATGTGTAATTCTCTAGATTTATGAAGATTCATAGAATGCTCCCATGCTGGCACCTGTCACTCAAATGGCAAATGAATTAAGCAGTCATTTCCCAACTTTTAAAGTGTGTATTCTGGACTATAATTCTGTTATAATTATTTGTTCATTTTCATCTCTCAAGTGTATGTGCTTCTTTTTACTTGATGGAAATAATGACTATCTTTCTTATAGCTGACACGTAATGAAAATTAAAGGAAGTCAATGTTTTCTTTATCCAACACTAGAACTATATAATTTGAGGACATTTTTCCCTAGTGAAAGGTAGGGAGATAAAGGAAACATATTCTTAAGTACTTTCTGGTGCAGGATTGACCATATTCTATGATTCCAGAGGAGACTGATGATTGTATAATGAGGTCTACTGATCACTTCCTTTACTAGAAATCTCACGTAACATACATACTGTGAAGCTTTCTGTTAGCCATAAAATGCATGACAGTTCTTTAGGAATTATAACAGAATTGACATGTGATTGACCAAAGCTATTTCTGCATTAATTAATAATGAAAGTTTAGGATAGCTTTTTTATGCTGCATCATATTTGTCCATGCTACAAATTAGATGTTTAATCAGTCAACTATCTGATCAACTGAGAAATCAATAGCCATCAAACAACAGTGAAGGTTTTCATGAATTAATTTAGTAAAACTGAAACAAAAAGCAAAACTTATGCTAATTACAAAACTGTATGAAGAATCACAGTTAAGTTTACAGCTAATAGTGTGTTACATGAATATTTATGTGAATTATACTCAACAGAAGGAACAGTTCTTTTATATTTACCTTAGAAGATGACACACATTTAAAATGAAATGAAATGAATGCAACTTCCATTCAATCATAAATGACTACAAAAAAACAACAACAACAACACATAACTCAGATTCTAAATTTGGGTATAGTTAGAGTGGAAAGGAGGAAGTGCTTATTCATAAATGAAGGGTATATTTATGGGTTTCCCAAGATTCCCAGAAGGGAAGTCAAAGAGAGTCAGCAAAGATCTCTCTGGACTTCTTTCAAGTTGCAGTCTTATGCAGGCTGAGGCTTTCTGTGCATTGTAGCATTGTAGCATCTAGCAGGTTTAGGATTGTATCTTCAGTGCACGTTTAACTTTCAAGAAGGTACTTTTCCCCAGTTCAGATTAGTTTCATTATTTCTCATTTTTGTGAGAAGTTGCTACTAAACTGTACTTCTTTCTTCAATTACTCTTCACCAAGACAATGAAAAGCAAACTTATCAAGTTTGCAATGTTCTGTAATATTAGAATATGTGTGTAATTTAGATTGTCATTTAATATTCCATTCCATTATATTTTTGAGTGCAAAATTAATTTTATTTCACTGTGAGCTTTGATAATATTGTTTCTGGCTCTTATAACATTCATTTCATTCTGAGTCATAGAAGAAAACCCATTCTGTTTCCACAGATGCAGACTATGAGACTACAATAGGGTCATTCTTGAGCTGAGCTGGCAGGATACCTTTTTGTGTCCACTGCAAAAATGGCAGTACTGCTACCAATTTCTGCTGGCAGAGCTTGCCCCATTAACAACAAGTCCAGGAGAACTCCAAGAGTACATACTTGGTACCACAGCAGGAGTGCTGCCATTCTTAACACTCTTTTCAGGAGTAATCCATTTCTCTGCCTTGTCAAGATGTGATTCTTACCTCTGCTTAGTAGGTAATAATAATAGGGAGGAGGAGGAGGGAAGGCAGGCAGGCAGGCAGGCATTTGCATCCAAACATTCTCCTTTCCCAGTTTGTGCAAGATTCTTTCTCTCTGCTTTCTAACTGCAGGAGGAAGAAGAATGAAAGCAAATAATGAGACTAACCCAAAGAAGGTCCAGTAAGGCTTGGCAGGGCAAAGGAGGCCTGTCTCGGAGGAGGTCAAAGGCTTTGGATTGGGACAAGTGTAGGTGTGCATGGGGTCTCCCAGGTGGAGGTTCTCTACCACTGGCCTGGAAGTTTCATGCTAGAACTCTTGTTGTGCCAGGAAAGACTGGTGGCAGCCTCCTCCTCTGGCCTGGAAGTTTCATGCCAGAACTCTTGCTGTGCCAGGAAAGACTGGTGGCAGCCTCCTCTCGATGGGAAGAACCCTTACAAAGAGGGGTATACGAGTATGGAATGTTGCCCATGCAACCTTCACAATTAGCTTGGGTGCCACAGGACTGCCCTGGCTGTGTGAGCAGAAATGTCTTCTATGGAAAGCACACGTGGACTGGTGTCTCATTCAAAACAATGGCTCTAGCTCATCACTTCGAGATAAAAGCTGGTTGGTGAAGAGAGAAAAGGACTCAATTATGCCCTTTCTCTGCAAAATTGTGCCTATATAGATTTCCATAAATGAGAAACAAGAACTATAAGATTCCAGAAATCCAAGTTCAAACTAAAGCAGCATCCAATTATGCATGGTATTTGCTATTCTGATTAACAGCAGGACCTGCAATAAATTGTTGCAGTGTGGTTGGGGATTATTATACCAGCTGGCCAGCTTTCTTCCAGGAAGCTGCATTCCCTCTGTCCCCCAAATTTCCATTTCCTTCCAACACTCAATCAGTAATCTGGATCCACGAGGCTTGCTCAGCCCCCACTGGGCTGTTTTGTCCTCCTACCCCACCCCTAAGGGGTTTCCTCCTATTAAAAAGCATTTCTACTTATGAAACCTTTGGGTTTTTCTCCAAGACTAGTGATACTTCCCCTCTTGTGCAGATGTGATACTGTTCTGTCCATAGAAATATCAGCAGTCTATAGGACTGCATTGCTGCCGAAGCCAATAGTTTATGCATTTTCTTCCCCCTCCCCTTGAATATATGGAAATGACAGGTACAAAATCCATGGCATATTTCAGAGGGTTACAGGTATCACAGTGAGATCCCAGTCTAATCTAAAACTTAAATGACCAAAGCCAATCCTGACAGGCAATAAGAGAGTCACAGTTGCTTTCTCTAGGTTCTTAGCTCCTTATCAAATTGTATGACACAACACACCATGAAGACTGATGAGACCTACGAAATACAGCAAAACATTATGCAACCGTCTTGATTTTACAGTGAGTTACAGTGATATTACAATGTGCTCCAACAGGACAATTATGAAACAGATTGGCTTGTGGGGGCATTAAATAAAATGGAAAGCATGAAAAATAGTAGTAGAAGCTCTGTGTATATTGTAATTAAAATTATGGTGAACACTATGTAAATATTATTTTTTTCAATTATTCCTTAAAATTAAGATACCATGAATTTAAAACAGAATCAAGAATTAGTGTCTCTTTACAGAGAAGCTACTCAGCAAAAAGCATCAACAGTATGATTAGATGGACCATTTGTATCTGTTTGCTAAAGGAAGGTCAAGTGTCCAATATAATGCTTCTTTAGAATGTGTTCCTTGCAAGAATATCATTATGAAGAATAGCAAGTCATGGAAAAATCTGTCATCGTTATACAATGTGGGCAGGCAGTACAACTCATTCAGAATGCATTGGGGATCCACACGGAAACGACCAAATCCCATGAGCTTCAATTAGAATTCTGAAAATGTTTGCTCTAAGCTGGCAAAGAAATTAAATGCTTCTAACCCCCAATAATCTCAGAAAGGTGCTGCGAAAAATGTTAGGGAGCATTTTAGACAGGAAAACAAATCCACAAAAAATATGGCTGGCTGGACATGTTCAGAGATGTAGGGCTTTAATTTCTGTTTAAATGTACATAGGATTGTACCTTTGGTTTATTAATATTAGTGTAGTTTTATGCATGGAAGTTTTAATATTCAGTGTTAGCATTGATTTTACCCATTAATGCATCATACATGCAATATATACAGGCAGCGCACAGGCCTAGCTACTCCAGAGGAAAATTGAGTTAGATAGTTAAAATGATAATAAACTTGGAAGTCATTAAAGGGAGAAAGAATCTCACTAGATGCATGAAATAAAAGGGTTCCAGAATTTCGATAGCCCTGGTCCAAACCTTGGACCTATATGCATATCCAGACCTTCATGCCATATTGGTTTAGTACTTCTATCACACTAACAACTTGTAACTTATTTTAAGATTGGATCAGGGTCAGGTGAACCTGGGAGTCTGGCCAGTAATGTTCAGATTCCTGCAGTGTCCTTGCAGGAAATTCCTAAATACCTAGATAGATATTGTACATTTAAGCATGTCCATGATCTTGCTGATAAATAAGCCGGTTTTCTGTTAGCATTAGGCATACATGGCCTTACACTGACAATGACCACCCCCCCCCCCCCCCCCCCACACACACACACACACTCCAGCTGTTTCTTGAGCTGGATATATCTGTTTAGAGTTTTCGTAGTAATACTGTATAAGCACAATTGAGCAACCAAAAAAGCAATGTCCCAGTCCCACATTTTAAATTATGGAATATCACTATGTAATAAAACATATTATATGAATATAATAAAGTATTATAGTTTATTTTTCATATTAGTAGGACAACATTTGTTAAATCTGGTTTAATTTTAAATCAGATTTTTTTCCTGTTTGGAAATGAAATGCATATACTATGGTTAATCACTTCATTTTCCCTCCTCTTGGCAGTGCAATCTGGAATGCCTTAGAGAAGAATTTTCATTTTTCTGATAAATAATCACTCTGTGTGTCCTATTCCTTATGTCTTGCAACACTTACTAGAACATGCTATTACACTGACCCCACTTCTCTGAGCAGTGAGATTTACTTCATGCACAACACTTACCAGGTCTGGTAAGTCAGACCTTACCCAAGTCTGGAAAGAAATCAGTGGTGGCTCATTGGAATTTTCTACTGTGTCTGCTTATTCAGAAAGCTGTAGCATCAGAATAGGTGGAAGCACAACTTAAATGCTCCAAGAGTTAGCCAGAGAGCACATCCCATGCCCCCATCAAATCAGGTCTCCAGAAAGATGACTAGCATCCAAGATACTTGGAGAATTCACACTCAAGACCTAACTGATCATTACACCAACAATGTGTCAGCAACAGAGAGTTTGGACAATTATGTGATGAAGTCCAGTGATTTTGAATTTGACAGAAGACTGATCTTTTTCCAGGTTTGGTGGTTTCTGTAGCTGTGTGGATCATTAAAAAAACTCTAAGAAGGGTTGGCATGAATTAACATTTTCACTGATGTGCATTAGTGTCAGTGCACACTTGTGCAAGAAGAATGAAATTCTATTCCTCCCTTACAAAAACACTTGATTCCATAAATAAGGAGAGGAGAGAATGAAAGACACCCCATGACTGGCAAAACACAGTCACTGTGTGCACTGGACAAAATCCATTAATCCCTAGTTAGCAATCACCTAAATGGTTTTTAAAATGAAATACCAGGTATGTGGAGGATGGCAATATCTATCCGCTGTGCACTGAGTACAGGGGAGAAGGCTTATGTCCTCTCTTCCCAGCTGCAATCTCAAATTGCTCCCTCTGAGACTATTAGCATAAGATAAAAAAAGATCCCATTCAAGCAAATGGGAGTTCCTTTCCTAATACTAATTAAGGCACTCCATGGAAGAATTTTTATTGACATTACTACTGGGGAGGGAAAGCTGAAATCTCTCCTTCCTGTTTGTCATGCTGTTGATAACTATCACCTTTTCCTGTGCCTATATTTAATTTTTAAGAAAAAGATTGAAAAGAACAAAACAAAAACCACTACATGATTACTAATTACACAATTAGTAATCTTGTAGTTGGGCCACCTTAGCACTCTGTCAAACAGCAGTATCTCTTAAGGAAGAGCCCACTCAATTATCTCATTCTTCCCTGGAAGAAAGGTCTGCCCCCCATCTTTGATCCATTTTTTATTTTTATTTTTTGCTCTAAAGGACAATGCCAAAACCTTCCAGTATCAAAAAGAAGCAATTGTCTAATCATTTAGTTGCCATAGAAACACGTCACCTGTCATTCCCCTAACAAAAGAAAATACTTGCCAATTTGGCCAGGGCCATTAAAGCCATTTCCAACAGCTCCTCTGGCTTCATTAACCTTCTCGTGTCCAGTCTCACAACAGTATTGTCTAGCCAACCTTGATGCTCAGGCATCATTTTATCATGTTGCTGTGTTTCAGACATGACTTTCTAGAGCCAAAAAGCAGAGACAGGCCCGCACTAGGCCAGCTTAAAGTCTGTTGTTTTCTTAGAGACAGTTGAAGGGCAGTTTTAGATCAACTGATTGCTGATGAACTGAAAGGGAGTGGCCTGGTGTTTAGCAGCAGTTGTGTGGATGGGATGATTCATTCTGGTTCCTGACTCAGAGCAGAGTGCATCAGAGCAAGCTGCCCCAGCTGGAATATTAGCAGCCAAGCTCCCAGGGAATGAGTGGAGTTTGGTGGGGGTGGTCCCTCACATCCCCCCCCCTTTTGTTTCTCTCCCTTATTTCACCTAAATTCCCCTGCTGCATGTGGTGGCATGAGCAATGTACCAAGAAGACTCCACAGTAGTGACCTTCAAGAACTGCAACTGCTGCACACTAGTACCCCTATTATGGGAAAAAGTGAGAGCCCTGGAGCATTGAGTGTCCATCCTCCAGACAGTAAAAGAAAATGAAGAATTTCTAGACAGAGCGGAGGAACTGCAACGTGTAAGTGTAGTCCAGAAAGAAGAGGAGCAACAGCAAACTGAGGCAGCATAAGAGAACCCTGAGGGAAGGGAAAATGACGAAACTTGCTGGAACAGGGTGACAGATGCAGGAGACCTAGAAAACACTCTGCACCCATGGAACTCTTGAACTGCTTCGAGTTAATTGAGAAAGAGACGTGTGAGGAACCAACATGGCATGCTGGGTAACTCTGAAAAAGAGACAAAAGGCCAATTCAACAAGGAAAAGAATAGCAAAGTTTGCAACAAAAGGAGAAAAGTGCTAGTTGTGGGAGATTTACTCTTGCACAGAATGGAAAAATATGTATGTTGTGATGACCCAGAGAATTGCCAAGTGTGCTGTCTTCCTGGTGCCAAGCTTACAGATATAACCAGCAAGTTCACACAACTCATACGACCCACTGACAAATACCCCTTTCTTCTCTTCCACATGGGAACTAACGACACTGCCAAGAGAAGTTTTGCTAAAGTAACATCAGACTTTGAAGCTCTATGGAGGAAAATGAAAAGCACCAGAGCCCAGATAGTCTTCTCCTCAGTCCTACCATTACATGGAAGAGGAATTGTTAGGGAAAGAAAACTACTTCAAGTAAAGGTACAACAGAGAAGTAGCAGAGGATCAGCTATCCTCAATTCAATACTAACTAACAGGGATAGCATGGTGGACAAAATAACAAGCAGGGGAACTCTGGCAGAAAATGACCAAGTAATACTTGAGGAGACAAAGGGTAAGTGGAACCAACAAGCTTCCCGGTCCTCAAGAAAGCCAACACTCAGAAAAATGATAAGCAAAGTGCCGTGGCAACACACCCTTAAGGGGAAAGGTGTCCAAGAGCAGTTGGAAATCTTGAAAAAGATTATTGAAGCACAACTATGAACAATTCCATCAAGAAAAAAGTGTAGAAGACAACAGAGGAAGCCCATGTGGCACCACAAAAGGTAAAGTAACACCCTGAAAGAGAAAAAGAACATGTACAGGAAGTGGAAGCTAGGGCAGGCCACAAAAGAAGAATACAAACAAATAGCAAGGAATTGCATCAGGAAGGCTAAATCAGGAAATGAACTGAGAATAGCAAGGGATGCTAAGCACAAAGAAAGCCTTCTTCAGATACATCCAGAACAAATGACATGAGCAAGAGAAGGGTGTCCAGCTACTTAAAGTGGATGGCAGAGAGACAACAGTTGTCAAAGAAAAGGCAGAGGCGCTCAGTTCCTACTTTGCCTCAGTCTGCTCCCACAAGGAAATCTGTAAGCAAGAGGAAGTTCAAGCTGGAAATGTGAGATGGCAGCCCAAGATTGACAGGCAATGGTCAAGGAATACCTAGGTGGAATAAATACTTTCAAATCTCCGGGGCCTGATGAACTCCATCCCAAAGTCATAAAAGAGCTAGCGGAGGAACTCTCAGAATCAATGGCTATTATCTTTGATAAATCTTGGAAAACAGAAGTGCCAGACAACTGGAGAAGGGCTAATGTCCCTATCTTCAAAAAGGGGGTGGGGGGAGAGATGAACCTGGGAACTATAGACCTGTTAGTCTGATGTCAATCCCTGCAAAAATTCTGGAGCAAATTATTAAAAAATCCATCTGCAAGCATCTTGAAGAAAATGCAGTGATTAATAGAAGCCAGCATGGACTTACCAAAAATAGATCCCGTTAGACTAATTTAAACTCATTTTTTGACTGGGTAACCTTCCAAATGGACAAAGGGAACACAGTGGATATAATCTACCTAGACTTTAGCAAAGCTTTCAACACAGTTCCACACAACATTCTGATAAGCAAATTAGCAAAAAGTGGACTAGAGGGAAAAACTATTAGGTGGATCCAAAATTGGCTGCTAAATCAGACACAAAGATTTGCTCATCAATGGCACCTTCTCATATTGGATTGAGGTAACTAGTGGGGTGCCACAGCATTCAGTCCTGGGCCCAGTGCTCTTCAACATCTTTATTAACAATTTAGATGACGAAGTACAAGGAAAGATAATTAACTTTGCAGATGAAACAAACTGGGTGGAATAGCATACACCCTAGAAGACAGAATGAAGATCCAGGGCAATCTAGATTCAGGCTGGACATCAGCAATAGAACAGTGGAACCAGCTGCCTAGAGAGTTGATGGGCTCTCCCACACTATGGATATTCAAAAAGAAACTGGACAGCCATCTGAGTGGGATGGTGTAATGCAGTGTCCTACAACAGCAGAGGATTGGACTCGATGGCCTTCATTGCCCCTTCCAACTCTACTATTCTATGATTCTATGTTTCTATGAATAACTGGCTACGATGGTGGTGCCATGAAGAGAGATCTGGATTCTGGGACTACAAGCTAAGCTTCCTGGAAGATGGTCTATTGGCAAATGATGGGCTGTAGCTCACAAAGAACAGGAAGCAGATGTTTGACCACTAACAAAAAACTTCATCAGGAGGAGGAGGAGATGTGCAGCATGGCATACCATCACCATGGCATACCATCACCTGGCAAAGTCATATCTATTTCAACAGAGAAAAACCTCAAGCATGGTCCAACACCAGTGTCCCAAAAAATGTAGAAAGAAAACCAGGCACAACAAGAATGAACTTTGATGTCCCTACACCAATGCCCAGAGTATGGGAAACAAACAACATAAAGTTGAGCTCATAGTACATGAAGGCAATTATGATCTTATAGGAATAACGGAAACTTGGTGGGAAGACTCACATGACTAGAACTCTATAATTGATGGATTCAACCTTCAAGAAAAATAGAAAGGACAAAAAGTAAGGTGGAGTTGCACTGTATGGAAGAGACACATATATCTGCACAGGAAAGGGACTCAATGGCCTTCAAGGCCCCTTCCAACTCTACTATTCTATGATTCTATACAGGAAATGGTATTAGCTTAAAACTTGAATACATTCATTGTGGTAACAGGTGGCTTGTATTATAGCACTGTCAATTTTAAATACTTTATTTTTTTTTTCTTTTCTGGGTGGGACCCCACTTAATATCAAGTATATATTACTACATGCACTATGGATGTCCCTAACTCATGCAAGATTATCATATATATAACAAGATAGATCTCAAGTTACCATTATCATATATAATTTTATCAATCACTAAATTACGTGATGGTCACGATGTTTGATTTTTGATATAAAAAATCTTTTGAAATAGTTCAAGTTTTGTTTGTCATTGTCAATGCCAATACTTTTTATTTAAAATACTTATTTTGATCCATTTTTCATCTTGTTTAATAGATAATCAGATAGATAGATAGAAAGATAGTAATCTACAATGTACAAAAACATTCTTTTTGAGTACTACAGTGCTTCATTTTATTATAATTCTGATCTCTCCAAAAACATAATAGATGTAAAGGTGTGCAAAAGGTATTTCCTTTGTGTGGTGAAGTTTACATATATTGAAGAAAAAAATAATTAGTGGAAATATATTTTCAGTTATGTTATTGCAGTTAGTAAAGTGGAAAGTGTCATTTAAGGCTACCATAAATGAGAGAAAGATGATTCCATGGAAGCTTTTCAAAGCCCTCTCATATATCAAAAGCTTTCTGCCTTCTAGGAACTGCTTTTAAACATAATTCAAGTCAATCGCATGTAGTTTATAGTCATGCAACAAAAGTAAGGCCACCCTAAACATCTCCCTGTCCTTCCTTCTCCCTTCCCTGGTAATCATTCCCTCCAGTAGCAAGTCCATTAGCCTCATGTCAATCACAATGGAACTAAGGTGGACACACTGAGAAATGATAGGGAGCTGTCAGCATGCTCAGGGAAACCCCAAAGTTCGCAATCAAAAGACCAAAAGTAACAAGTCCTTTCTCACAAACAGCTAAAAGTAAGAACAGGGAACTCTTTTTGATGTATTAGCAACTAGAAAAATGGCAATCGGCACAACCACAAAATGGCTCCCATGAGAACTAAAGCTAAGGTCAAGTAACTTACCCAAAGTTGCTGAGTATAAGGTAGATCTCAGCTTCGTGAAGGGATACATGGCAATATTGTATCAGATTGCAAATCGCTCAAAAACACCTTGTTCACATACTGAGATGTGAACAGGAGTTCATTTTTCCCAAATGGGTGCAAATTCCCAAATTTGCATTCACAGAACGTGTATTTGAAAAAATGTATAACTTTCTGAAAAATGTGAAAGTTTACAAAAATGCACAACTAAATAACCACATGTTAGTCTTGGGGAAATGAGTGTAATTTTGGAATTTTTGCACAATTTTCACATTTCATACCTGTTTTTCTACTCATTTGCACAACAAACAGTGACTGCAAACATGAGTGCAAATGAAGGAAAGACAACCAGCAAGCTGATGTTCAGAGCATCTTGGTCAGCTTGAACATCAGTCATGCACCCAGCTCCAGGTCTGAGCCCTGACCCACTAAGCAACTTCATTGAACTGATTGCTTAGCACCAGCATAAACTGATTTCACAGCAAACTTCACTCCAATAAGAAAATGGTTTATTTTTTAATTTTTCTTGATGCAGGTGAAAGAGGAGAGCGCAAAAGTTGGCTTGAAACTCAATATTAAGAAAACTAAGATTGTGGCATCCAGTACTTTCACTTTCTGGCAAATAGATGGTGAAGAAATGGAGGTAATGTCAGATTTTATTTTCCCGGGCTCCAAGATCACTGCAGATGGTGACAGCAGCCAAGAAATTAAAATACGCTTGCTGCTTGGAGGAAAGGTCTGGCAAATCTAGACAGCATACTAAAGAGCACAGATATCATGCTGCCAACAAAAGTTCATACAGTCAAAGCTATGGTTTTCCCAGTTGCAATGTATCACTGTGAAAGTTGGACCATAAGGCAGGCTGAGCACAGAAGAACTGAGGCCTTGAACTGTGGTGCTGGAGAAGACTCCTGAGAGTCCCTTGTACTGCAAAGAGATCAAACCAGTCAATCTTAAAGTTAATAAACCCTGACTGCGCTTTAGAAGGCCAGATAATGAAGATGAAACTCAAATACTTTGGCCACCTAATGAGAAGGAAGGACTCACTGAAGAAGACCTTGATGCTGGGAACGATTGACAGCAAATGGAGAAGGGGATGGCAGAGGATAAAGTGGCTAGATGGAGTCACTGGGGCAGTAGGTGTGTGCTTGGGTGAACTCTGAGGGATAGTAGAGGACAGGAGAGCCTGGAGGAATGTTGTCTATGGGGTCGTGATGGGTTGGCCATGACTTTGTGACTAAACAAAACAAAACAAAAACAGGAAATAGCTGGTAAAACTGGGGAAATGCATTCTGATACAGTTTTTCCAAATGTTCATGGGATTGCGACCTTAGTCCTTGTTTTGAAATCTCAGATTAGTAATATTGGTTTTAATTAAGTAGAATAAGTTTATTATCAATGTTTTAGCAAACATTTACATAGCTGTTGTAAAAACTATGATGATTTCAACTGTGATGATGCATATTCAGTGTTGGGAATGTGCTAGGATTGTTTCCAGGTGGTGTTCTTGCAGATGGAATGTCCTTTTATTCTTCTTATTCTACAGCCACTTCCCCAGACATCTTCCATAGTGTTTTTGAAGGGTTCCCCAATCTTCTGAAGCAGATAGGATTGTACAGCATAGCTAATTGCATGTTCTGTGGCGGAGTCCGCCATCAGTGGAGAAACACAAATTTGATGCCACATATTATTCTTGCTATCATCATCTAATTGCCCCATTCTGTTCATATTGCCTGGAAAGTAAGTCCAAATGACCCCAGAGAGTTTACTCCCAAATAAATTTCCACAGGATTGCATTAAGCTATTATAACTGTGTTCCAGTTTGTTTGTGAAAGGAGCCTATAATTCAGACTCCACTTAAAAGCTGTATTTTAATCCTTATGAATGCTCTAGCTCACTTTGTTTACACCCATTTCCCTTCAGTAGTTACTCAGCATTAAAGAGCATTTCAAATAAATTATTTAAATATGCACAAAGCATTTCCTCCTGAAACTTGAAACCACATTAAAGAGAAATTGGCTACAGACACGATCCAGCTAGCATTGACACTGACTGACGTAGGCCACAATGCTTATTTATTCTTCAGATCAAAAACAATAAATATAATTTATGAAGCATCACCTGCAGTGCAATAAAATATTAATGTTCAATGTTTGGCTTCCTCAAGCTTTACAGAAGGATATTATATGACTAATATAATGGCTGAAATAACCTTTAGTTTTTTCTATCCATAAAAGCTCATTCTGTCCCTACATATAAAAGTTATACAAATTTATTGTGCATCCATGGGACAACAATCTTTTCAGGTCACTCCACTCGTAATTACAACTAATTAAAATGTGCCAAAGAAAGGATAGAAATTTATCTCTGCTCATTAAACCTGTAAAGACTGTGTTAATTAGATGTCAGACTCAGTAACTCACATAAATGTTTGCTGCCAGTCTAAATTTAGTAGAAGGAGGAGGAGGAGGAGGAGGAGGAGGAGGAGGAGGAGGAGGGAAATGCATTCCAAGACATTTTCTCCCAAGAAAGATTGATATGGCACGCATTGAATAATGGGTGTCCAGTCTGAAGTTACTCTAAGAATTCCTACATGACAACTTGAATTTCTCCTCAGATAATGTCTAGTGGACCATTTTCTGTATTTCTTCATCTCCCAAATGTCATGAAGATAGTCGTGACTAAACTACATAGGATCCAAGCCTCCTAATAAAGAAAAAGTATAAATATATACATTTCTTTAAAAAACTTAAGGTGAACCATACAAAATTAACAACATGCAAAATTTAAAAATGGCTAAAAGCAATTATCCACTAAATTATCACCACCCATTAAAGCAACTAAAATATCAGTGACAACTATAATGCAGCTAATATATCAAGGATCCCAAAATAAGACATCCAGTGCTTGGTAGTATTTTTTTTTTACTGTAAGTAGCTATCATGGGTTGGGGGTTTGATCAGGATCAAGACCACAGGGGAAGGTTGTCCCTTTCCATTCTGATCATAATATAACCACAGCAGTGCTGCTATTCCCTCCACTCCAGAGGGAAGCTTCCATTTGTATTAATGCACATTTTCTTGAGGAATGTGTTTTCCTGAGATGACACATTCTAAAATTAACTCCGCCACAAAGATGAAACAAATAGGCATGCATTTGGAAGTAAGAGATGGAGAAGCTCTATTCTTACTCCCAAAAAAAGACCAGGAACTGATTGTGGCAATGAATTCTTAATATCAAAAATTAACGTAAAGCTGAAAAAAAATCACTAGCGGAAACCTAGTGCCAAAATATACAACTTAAATAACATTTATGAGGAATTTAAAGTCCATATACAGAACAGATTTGTGTTACTGTACTCAACTGACTGCAAAGCAGTAGACCAAAACTAGAAACATTATACGGAAGAATACAAAAAGACTATTCCTGTAATAAGAAGAAAGAGAATGTCTGGGTGGATGATGGAAGAAGCACAATAGCTAAGAATGGTTGAGAGTCAAAAGATGACAAAAGTAGGGTCAGAATCCTAAATTCAACTTTTCAGCAACTATCTTGTAGAGACCAAAAAAAACAAAAACCCCAAACAACAAAAACCCACTATCACAATGACCAGTGCAAATAAACAAACAAGAACATCCAGAGAAGGAAAAACTATAGACCTCTTCCAGAGAATCCAGAGAAGGGAAATTCAAGCATAGATTAGGAATGCTCAAAGACTAAGAGGTCGTTTCTGCGTGTGTGTGCTGGGAGGGATCTACACACATCCTGAAAATGGGGGTAGGGGGCAAAACTACTTTAGCCCAGGACTGGATAAGCTTTTGAGCCTGAGCTAGATCTCTCCTTAGCCATGTACACATTAAGGACACAGTCGCATGAATTGTGCCTTTAATACTTGTTAGCCTCGAAAGTCAGAGGGTTTGGAAGCAGTGCACTGAAAGCCATCTTCACTTCCCTACAGCTTCCATCCTGCAAAGTATCCAAGTGGCTAATTCCAACCACCTAACTGTGATGTTTCAAAGGAGGGGGGAGCAGAACTGGCACACTGTCAGGATGCATCCTATCCTGGAGGTGTTAGTTCTCTTACCTTCCCATTTCCCAGAGCTTTCTTTGAGGTTCTTTCTGCACAAGCTGAGAATATAGGGAGAGGAATTTAAGCATGGATGCCAGGGCTAAGATTGGAGCGCTGTCTCCAGCCTCAGACTGGGAATCTAATGAGTTCAATGCCTCCATTCTTGCTGTCCGGGGGGCATAAGATAGTTCTTTAAGTTGGGCTTAACCAACTTGCATCCACAATTAACCTTTTTTTTCTTTGTTTAATTGCAAAGTCATGCCCGACCCATCACAACCCCACTGACAACATTCCTCCAGGATCTCCTGTTCTTCAGCATCCCTTGAAGTCCACCCAAGCTCACACCCACTGCCCCAGTGACTCCATCTAGCCACCTCATCTTCCGCTGTCCCCTTCTCCTTTTGCCCTCAATCATTCCCAGTATTGGGGTCTTCTCCAGTAAGTCCTTTCTTCTCATTAGGTGGCCAAAGTATTTGAGTTTCATCTTCAGTATGGTCCAACTTTCACAGGCATACATTGCAACTGGGAAAACCACAATTAACCTACCATGGGGCAAAGTAAGGCACCTGCTTCAGGTGGCATATGCTGAGAAATACTGAAGTTTTGGAAAGAAGAGCACTGTGTGCCAAGTTAGCCTGATCTCCTCAGGTGCAGTGGAAGATATTGTCTTGTCACCAATGTGGAAGTAAGATTGGCTGCCAGTCAGGCTGGGTTTTGCACAAGCCATCAGGTGAATACCATCTGAGGATTTACTTCAGAAAACAAAGTATCTTGTTCTTAGCCATTTCACTGTGTGTGCGGTCCTTTGTAATTAGCAAAGCTGAGGGACCAGAACCAGATTAAGCACTGTACCTGGGTGAGTAGGATCAGATTTCCCCTTGGCAGCTCCTCCAAAGAAGCTATGCAGTGTTGTGCGCCCCTGATAAATGTGAGAAAGTAAGGGGAAATCTCTCCACTGGGCATATCTTGAGTCAAAGTCTCTCAGCTTTCTTTCAGCCTTCTTTCTCAACTTCAATATGGGAATAATAAAGCTTCTTTATTTTACTGGCCTCTTATAAGGATTACTTCTGAGATAATATGTGTGAAGTGCTTTCAACACTCCAAAGCACAGAATAATTGCTAACTATTATGAGACTGTGCCTCTTTCTGCAGCTTCTTTCCCCAGCTGGCCCTTTGGCATGTTAGAAGTGCAAGCGTTCATTCTTCAGCTAGAAAATTCAGAAACTCATTTAAGGATATATGGAGTATGTTAAATCCATTTCATCCGTGCTTCATGGATTGCCACACATCTTTCATTCCAGCATCCAGTCCATGATGAAATTTTGTTCTACTTGTGTTAATTCACATTATAGAAATTGGCACAAATCCTTCACAAAAGTGAAAAACTGGTTTGCAAACCCATGGAATCCACAACTGGCAAAAAACCAGTTCACTACAGAATCTGTAGTTTAGAATTCAGAAAAAATCTATATTCATAGGACTCCAGTGCAGATTTCTCCAACAACCTTAGCTTATATGAGGCACTTCAGGGGAAAGCCTTGTAAACAGTATGTTGATCAAAAGATCTTAGAGAATTTTTATTTATTTGTTTTTTTGGTAACTACAATGATGGTTATCAAGATGTCAAATATCTTAACATATATCAGAGATGTCAGAATTCCTAAAGAAATTACATGTCATAGGAATGAGATCAGGAGGAACTGCCTGCTGTGGTATGGAAACAGAATGTGAAATGTATGATATTTTGCAATTAAATTGATATAGAATGAGCTCCCCAGACAGGTCCGCCTGGTGCCGTCGTTATTTGTTCTTCGGCACCAGGCTAAGACCTTTTTATTTAAATCTTATTTTAATTGTTAATTTATTATGTATTTATAGGATTTTAAATTTTTAGCCAAGATGTTACTGGGCTTTTTAATCTTTATTGTATTTAGTGTTATTTATATGTTTTTAATTATGTTGTGAGCTGCCCCGAGGCTTTGTTGCGATGGGGGTGGCATAGAAATGTTTTAAATAAATAAATTCCTTTAGGTAACAATAAGGATATGTATATTTCCTCCAATCTCTTACTTCATTGTACTGTAATTTGATTGTGTCCTGAATTGTATTTTTCCTAAATTCTCTTTTGAGTCAGAGAATGTTATATTAATCTTGGAATTTGATTGCTGCAGCTCTCAGAAGTCTTATTTTCTTTTCTAGTCTAATTCCACATACTCTGTGTTACTCTTGTCTGCATGCACATTTACAAGTGCCAGCCCTACCACCTAGCAGAGTGAGGTGACCACCTCAGGCAGCTGATTATAGGGGCAAGGAAAGACAGCAAATGGTTAGTACTTCTCATCTTCATCATCACCACCACCTCCAACACTGCACCTGTCAGTGAGAGCCACCTGAAGAATATTTTGCCTCTGGTGCCAAAATGCTTTGACTGTCCTTGGGTACTGTGCAGCACAACTTTGTGGGATGGACAGAACAATTTGTGCTTGTGTGTATGCATATGAAGAGAACAAATGATACATCAACAGAGAAAACAAACTGTTGTTTCATCATCTCACAAACAAATCCTGCCAGGGCAGCAAACCCTATTGAAATATTCCATGACTTATCATTATGTGCACACTATTCACAATACAAAATTCCGAAATTTTAAAAGCAAAACAAAGGAGAATAATAGAGAAATCTTGTTGCATTTGTTCCCCTTTAGGAAAGAAGCCAGGTGTTTACAACTTCAAAATATAGGGAGAAATAGGGATAAGAAATACAAGAGTCTAATTATAAGAATGCACACTGCAAACAAATCCATTGAAAAGACATGCTGTTGTGACTTCATAGTTGAAAACATATGCATGGACTTAGTGAATGCTGTTCAAATTCTTCCTGAGTTTGACATTTGGCTTTGGACGTGTTGTCTAGAAACTATGCACTAGGCTAAAACCATAGTCTCAGATAACAACAGTAGCACCAGTTATCTGATAAACTAACCTTGAGAACTGATCAATGTCATCCTTGATGCACTCCCATCATTTGTATGCTGGCTCTTCTGGATCGTCTCCTTGTCCCTAAGTTCCAGTTTTGCAGTGCCGTGCTGAAATGTGACTGTATCACATGCAGCTAACTTTTAAAAGCCACGGCAGTGTCACAGTGAAAAGCTGGCTGTGACACACATTGAAAAAAAATATGGCACTGTCTTCTGGGAAATAAGCATTTGACTGATTCATTTCCTCAAGCTCAGACTTATTGGCCTGCATTTGGGTTTGTATGAATTAACAGAACTTTAATGAATTTTTCAAGAACTGAAACTATCCACTGAGGCAAATTAAAAAAAAAGCTGCTGAATACTGGCAAAACAATTAACTTGTAACAGTAGTGGGTATGTTAATGGGCATTTCCTATTGAAGGATATATCTAGGAGGCAAGTAGAAAATAAAACTGTCACATGCGTTCCACTCCTGCAACTACACAGCTTGTCCTTCACCAGCCAATCATGATTTTATTTATTTTTATTGTGTTGTCCCTCTATTTCAGTTAACTAGGCCTGAAAGCCCCAAATTCCTTTGCCTTTCTTTGAGGGGAAGGTGATGCAAACTCTCAATGACTTTGGTCCTGCTTTTCTTCATTGTGGCCTAAAACATGCCTACCCCAGGACTGTAGAACTAGATATGATGAAGAAAAGCAGGGGCAATAATCAAGAGGTTGCACAACATCTGCTATCCCTGCTGTTCACAATATTGAACACAGTTTCCCAAGTGTGGCACAAAATACTATAAGGTAGGGATTTAGAGCTCGTTCAGCCTGGAGTGAATTCTTGGAGAGCACATTCTAGCGGTGGGCGGGCCCAAAGGACAAAGGCGGAGCCAACAAACACTAATACCAGCATAGTTCAACTTAAAGCTCTCACTTAGAAGAGGCACTAGAAGAGAGAGGGAGCTGGAGAAAAAGCTCTCTTCAAGGAAAGAGGGGTGCTCTTCAGCAAAATTCTGAATGACAACATGCTGCCCCAAAAAATGGCCTCATGTTGCCCCTGGGCCTGAGGTTCTGCATTCCTGCTATATGGCATGATTATACTGGTTATTATATTTATATATTTTAACCTGTTAAAATGTGGTTTCAAATTCAGTATTATACACTTTTAATGAAGTTGTAATAAGTCTTTATACAATGTAGCTTTTATGGGGGGGGGGTATGTGTTTTGTGAACCACCCAGAGAGCTTCAGCTGTTGGGCAGTATATAAATTAATTAATTCATTCATTCATTATAGATCTCTTTCCCAGGAATCCCTAATATGGAATTTGCCCTTTTCATGGCTGCCACACAGTACATCTCAGAGGTATCACAAAGATCTTATCAAAAAGGTATCAGCGCTTGAATGTACCAATTCAAGACACAGAAAGAGTATGAGAGAGAATTTTTTTATTTTATTTTATTTCTATTACACCCATAGCTGAAGCTCTCTGAGCAGTTCACAATCAAATTTATGTATCACATCCCATATATTTTGGCCTGGCTCCCATTCACCCTGGAACCAATTTCTATAATGCTGTGGCTCTCCTACCAGCTGTCTCTCTCCCTTGTGATCTCTGGTACTGGTAGACTGATGGGGCATGTCACCCAGGCAAGCACAACATTTCTCTCCATAAGACTACAAATGCCACGATTGCCATCCCCCATGGTGCTGGGCCTGCAGCCTCTGGGCCCCGGTGCCGCATACTCTTGCCCCCCTCCTAAAGCCCTGCTGTACCTCCACGCTTTCCCTATAGGAAGCATTGCTACAACTCCCACCTGCTTCAAAATGTCAGAACAAAGCTACACGAGTCTCAAAAAAGCATATAACATTGCAAAGGAACCTATTTATATAAGCCTCTTTCCTTATTACTGCCTCTTCTCTTTTCACTCTTTTCAACAAGGTCATGCTCCTGTGATGCAAATGCAAAGTGATGGCTACTGATGCACTCTGGATCTGATTGTAGTCAAGAGCTTCAGTGAGAGGCAACAGTGAACCATCCACATATGCCACTTGCCTTCTACTGAAGCCATCAAATAAATCTGTCAAATACAAAGAAGACGTCACTGAGCAGAAGCCCGGTAATGAGCTGGGAATAAGAATGTACAAAATTCCGCATTTGACAGTACCACTCAATTCAGTGTTATACCACCCCTGTGAGGGGGAAAAAAGATTCCCTCTGCATAAATATGGGAGAGAAGATCAAGGTAGGATGCATACTTTAGGGAGAATAATGGATATTCAATTCTAGAAATAAAATGTAAGAATGTATGAATCTCTAACACAGCCTTCCCCAACCTGGTGCATTCAGCTATATTGTGCTGCGATCACCATAGCTTCCTTCTGGGACTGTCATAGCAGATGAGACTCACCCACATACCAAATGGCTTTGAAAGCTTGTTTGACCCAATGCAAATACTATTTGCAAGTAAGTGCTTCACTTGTTAGTTTTTACGGGTTATTTCTACAGAAAAGTAAGCAATACCTCACAGTTTAGTAAAGACCAAATCGTCCCTACAATCTGCGGGTCTGTTAAAATAAGCAAGAAACTTCACACTAACTTGAACAATCTGTGACCCAGGAAATACAGCCCACCAGCTATGCTTAGTGGCTTTCCAGAATCATCGAGACTTCCAAAAACTACTAAGGGCTTGTTGCAGCTTTCCTCCCCTGCATAAACAGAATAGTTGTCAAGCATTAGAATGTACAGCTAGATGTAGAATGTTGCCTATTAGCATTCTATTGCTTTCAGTGGTGTATGCATTCCAGTGGCTATTAGAATGCATCTTCCACAGTGCAAATTATGGTTAGGGATAAACAAATCCATCAATTTCGCTTTCTACCACATTCACTTAAAAAATAACCTTAAGTTCTTTCTGTCTCTAATATGAGGACATTTGTGCATTTTGATAAATAGTTATCAAAAACACATGGAAGCTGAATTCTCACCTCCTTGGAAGACCAAATTCAGTGGGTAGAAATATTCATGGAAAGGAAAGGATCATGCAGTACCTGCATGGTATATAGCGGCTGAAAATGAGGATTTTTTTTCAGAAAAAAACCTACAAGCATGACTAAATATACAGGGATTCAAAGCCAGAAATTGAGCTTAGCCAGGATGGGCAATACATGATGAAGGGGTCACGACCCACTCCCCCCACCATCCTCCTCTCTTATATTCAATGATTTTCTATTCTTTCTTTTTAAAATCAACGTACGACCACAAAGCTTGGAGAGGGGACTGTGGCAGAGTCCAAAGGACAATTATGGTCCTGCAACCTCCCAAAATTGTCCCCCCCCCACCAAACCAAGAACACCTAGAGCTCTGTCAAATCTCAGTGTCAGTCTTTCCCTTCCGTTTTTGAAATCATGGCTTTTCCTTCTCTAGTAAGAAGAAATGCTGGTAAATTCCAATAAAAAGTTTGCAAATGCTGGTAAATTCCCCAATGAGCTACACCATAAATAGGTATCAGTGTGAATGTTGTTTCTGTTCACTTTTGAAGGAGAGCAGAGCCAGGCATTCTGGCCTCCCCACTTGCCATCCATGTCTGATCATTGCGAGTAGGCCCCCAGTATGGTCTAGACCTCTGACTGCAATAGGTTGTCCATTGTTGCAATGTACCCAAACTCCCCCTTCCAGGCATAGTCCTGGCTGGCAACAGGCCTGAAGGCAGCTGAGAAGTTCCGATGGGACTACCAGAAACATGGTGTAGGGGATTTCATCAGCTTTGCAGATGAATTTTGAACTGAATTTTAAACATTCCTTAAAAATAGGGAAGGCAGATAAAATGGGGGCAACTACAGACCTGGCTGTCAGGGAAGATGCTGATGGGGACAAGGATGGCAAACAGAACCCTCCACTCCCCACAACCAACTCTCCACATTTAAGTCATAATACTTGAACAGGACTTCTGTTTATGTGCAAAGGACTGTCCTTTAGGGAAGCTTGCTGAATACTGGAAAACAGATTTGCACGTATACCACCCACTCTAGAAAGACACTTGTAGCCACAGGCATTGTCTGTGTAGGCAAAATATTACATGTCCAAGTTATAATAGAAATAATATCCTTTCCACCCCTGCCCCTTCCTTCGCAAACCACTGAAATGCCAGCCTTGAAATGGTGAATGGATTCAGGAATGAAAAGCTTTCAAAGAAGTCCACAATCTCATGGGGGCTATTTGTTCTT
>NW_025335589.1:15926559-15976816 GCF_004798865.1 Varanus komodoensis | reverse complement strand
TTGAAAGCTTTTTAATAGGGCTGCTGAATGATAAATGGTAAACAATGAATAATGCACCATCAGTGCAAATTTCACAGATATTTTTGAGGATGGCTGGCGGCCATGTGGAAAAAAAGGAAGAGCCATCAGTGAACAGTTCCATTCCATAAATCAGGAAAAAGTATTATTATTCCTTTTGTTAACACCACCGTTATTATTAATTTGGATTGCTCCCTTGCTGCTTTGTTATTCAATGAGTAGCTGGCTAAGATTCTTTTATATCTGAAAGTAACAAGGTTGCTCATAATGTGGGTAATGGGAGCAGGGGAGGGACCAATGGGAGGAAATGACTGGCTGGTATAGTACAAAGGCTAATTATTGCCACATAAACCTTCAGTGCAATCCCAGATTATGTTAGCAATGCACACAGAGTTCCTTCCTTCTGCCCCTCCCACGACCCGTGGAATATCAGAGAGCCAGTGTGGTGCAGTGGTTAAGAGCATGGGACTGGGACTCAGACGATCCGGGTTCAAGTCCCCGCTCAGCCATGGAGCCAACTGGGTGACTTTGGGCCAGTCACAGACTCTCAGCCCAACCTACCTCACAGGGTTGTTGTTGTGGGGATAAGATGGAGGAGGAGAATGATGTAAGTGCCTTGAGCCCTTTGAGGAAAAAGGCAGGATATATATTGAAAAATAAATAAATAAATAAATACCCACATGGGGGATTCCATGGGATGGCAGGATCTGTCGTATAGAATCCAGTAGTATTTTACTTCATTACACGCTATCTTAATTTGAGCTTCAGGTTTCTGGCAACATGGAATCTCTTGCCAGCAAACAAGCCAAGCAAAACATCCATGACCCGTTGGACCATGAAAATACACTAATTGTGCAGTGCGTGGGGCTCAATTCCTAGCGAGCACCCAGAAAACCCAGGGTAAACTCACCAGGATTTTAGACACTGGCCTCCGCATAGCAGACCTGAGTCCAGGAAGTCAAGACCAAGGAATCGGACAATTTCCAAACCCTAGTTAATTTATTTATTTAAGACATTTGTAAGTAAGAGTGACCCACCCATGTGGGTCAGACCAAGGGCCCATCCAGTCCAGCATCTTGTTCACACAGTGGCCAACCAGCTGCCCATGGGGTCCCACAAGCAGGAGATCAGCAACAGCCACTCATGGACAACCACCTGCTTTCCATGTTCTGCAGCAACTGGTGCACATTACTGTATTGCCTCTGCCCCTGAAGCAGGCACATAGCCATTGAGAACAGGAGCCACTGATCTTCTCCTCGTCCACAAATTTATCCAAACTGATGCGTTACTCATTTATTTTAAGAAATATTCCAATATTCATATCCACTCTCCTTGTTGCTATTGTTTCTTTTAACTATGGTTGATTATGGATCACAGTCACACATCACATGTCTTGATTGTATAGACTCAGTTACTTAGAAAAACTTTTAATACCATTTCACATAAACTCCCATTGTATCCTCTTGCTCCTTTGTACTAATCCGTTCAGCGCTGAGCTAAATGGGGCAAATTAGTTGAGAATAATGCATGTTCTATTGTGTACAATAGGCCACAGTTTGTTTCAGTCATATTTGGACACTTATTCACAAATCGCTTCCTAATGCTAATTCTCGTGGAAACTGAAGATTTCATTCAAAAGTTGGCAATTAAAGCAATGCTAGATTATTATTTTTGGTAGAAGCAAATCTGTGTACAGGCAAAATCATTTTAAATGACAAATGTAGAAGAATAGGAAATGAAGCAAATAACATCTGTTTGAAAGCTGGGAACATCTTTTGTATGCTTCATGTTTCAAGAACACTTACTCATTTGTTTGCAGTAAAGACTTTCAAATACACTGGTATTATTTCAGTGTAAAATTTATCATATATTCTAAGAGCAGATGCAAAATCTATACTGTCTGCTCTGTCATCTTCCCACACACAGTGATTCATACTTATATCCATATACCCTTCAAGAACCTCATACATTGTAAAACACATCCATATTCATAACATATTACAATCATTAATGGGCTATTAGTGATTGCTGAACTAAATGCCCAGCAACTTAGTCCCTTTAAGTTGTCAACATTTGCTAGCATTGGTTAACAAAGATTAGTTTTGTTTAACTTTCTAAAATTTTCAAGGAAACTCTTTTCTTCTTTTTGAAAATAGATCTCCCATGGATATTCAAGGTTTGTGGGATTACCCTTCCTAGGATCTGCTCTTCATTATATGTAGTGTCAGCTGTTTTTAATTTGGTGTATCCTGGAAATAATTGCATTTTATTGCTTTCTTTTGTGAACTGCTGTAAACCTCCCAGAGAGCTTTGGCTATTGGGTGATAAAGAAATGAAATAAATAATAAACATAATAAGACTAGAATTGGCCCACCCCCTTGAAAGTCCCACTTCCATTTGCCATACTTTATTTTCCCTTAAGATAAAAATGGCAGTTTAATAGATTGTTACTCACAGGGTGAGCTCATTGCTGGCTACCTTAAAGAGCAGTGATGGATAGGCTGCCTGTGCTGAACCATATTCTGTGATTCTCCTGTGCATAAATCATGCTGGCTTCTGTGTTATCACTTAAAACAGGGCCTTGGGGCATGTTTGCTCCTGCACAAATGCAAAGATCAGACTCTTTTGCAGGGGCCAGTTCCCAGCTATATTCCCATATTGCTTACATTCTCAGAGTCAGAACAGCAAGTGCAATCTACATGATCATGTGTGCACTGTTGGTAAGGGATTCATCTGCCTGGCATAAAGTCCTGAATAAAGAAAGACAATTCCTCTTCCTGATTCATTCACAGCAGGGACAAAAGCAGCTTTTGCATTGCCACGGATGCAAGTGTGTCTGCTAGGGAAATCCTATAGACCAGGGACGGGAAACATTTTCCCTGGCCAAAACACCAGCCAAAGCCTTTGGCCAGGGAGCCTGCTTTGCTTTGTCCAGGCTTAGTGCAGCAAAGCCTGCTGAGGTGCCAGCTTCACTCCTACCTCGTGGAGGGAGGAAACAGGTTCCCCAGAGAAAGTTGCCTTGCACCAACGTTTTCTTTTTGGCACCAGACAAAAACATTTCTCTTTTCCAGATATTCTAATAACTGATTTTAACAACTGATTTTGAATATTTTTAGCAAAATATATGCCTGTCCTTCCCACTTGTTACATTCTTAAATTGCCATTGTTACACTGTTACTGTTGCTTTAGATGATGATGTTATTGTTTTACTCTTTTACTGTTTATTTTACCATTTTAGAGTTTGTGATCTTGATTATTGTTGTTAGCCACCTAGATTTGAATGGTTAGACATATAACTATATAAACAAACAAACAAAATAAATAAATGTTTCTCCTTCCCTCACTTGGGAGATGAAGTAGCACTAGGCATGTCAGAGAAATCTACAAATGAATTCAGATTTCTACATATCTGACCCAAACATTTCTACAGAAGGTTGACTTCTCTTGACTTGCCCTGATTCTATGAACTTGCTGACCACTTTTTTTTTACTTCTCAAAATTTTACACAAATTTAGTCCTAAAAAATACAAATTGAAAAAAAGTCTGACTTAAAATATGCATCATCACCCCCATAGGCTAAAATGTACTGGTATGTTTCAGGGTGGTAGAATTTGTGCATTTTCTGAAGTCCAAATCTGCACAAATGTGCATGGATGCACATTCAGAGTTTTCTTTTTAAAACTAATTCTGTCCATGAGAAGATGGTAGAACAGGTGCCCAACAATCAGTACAATGAAGACAGAATGGATTTAAAAAATCCATAGATCTCCACATGGCACTCAGAGTAATAATATGGAACACCTGGATTTCCTTTCCTCTCTAGCTTCACCAAATTCCTTCTAGTCTCCAGGGGGCAGGCTTGGGAAAGGAGAAAGTCCTGTGGAGGGAGCCCAAGTCTCTGCCAGAAATCTCCACATTGCAGATTAGACCCGCATGCAAGAGACTAGCTGTCCCTTATATAGGCACACATTGCTTTCTGAATGCACTTCCCCACACTTTAAAAAAAACTTTATATTATTTTTGGATTGCTAAGCAAATTTCATACATGAGTAAAAAAAGTTCTCACCTGCCATATTTATGGAGATTTGAACAGTATTTGCATTAGGGGCAATTAAAGTTGGCTTTATTTAAATAAACTTTTCCTAGAATCAGACTCCATTGGCTCAAATGTTTGGAAGGTGATAAAACCCTCTTATGCAGAGAAGAATTTTAAAATAAAAGTGCAGCCTCACTTCTCCCAGAAATGGAGGGGATGCACATCCAGCCCAGGTGATATGGCAACTCTGCACAAAGTTAATTTGTGCTTTCAGTAAGAAAATTGGAAATGCTCATTACTTCCAGCACTATGCCAAGGATGCAAACCTCATCAAGTCAAAGTGATGACTCAGCAGCCCTCATTTATCTTAATTGAAGTTCATCTTAATCAACATCATGTCTGTCAGATATAATGTAGCTTAAATCTAAGGTTCCTACCATAGTCAAATGGGCCACAAATGGAATATTTATCAAAAATGAGTCTGATGCTATGGGATACCTTCTTAATAAAAACCGGGAAATCAAAGTGAAAAGCAATTAATACGGTTATTGCCAAAAATGCAAAGTATCTAATATTACTTCTCCAAACTTTGAGCACAATCTACCAAAAAAGCCTCTGTGCAAGCCCCATTAAAACAAATAGCAGCTACATGAAAGCATAAAAGCTCTTTTTTAAAAAAAACTACCCTTTTTGAACCCCAGCAGCAGTTAATCCAATACAATCACATAGTGGCTATAGTTCTGGGGTTGGTTATGAGGTAGGTGCTTCAGATCCATGCTTTGTTATGAAGCTCCTTGGAGGGCAATACTTTCAGATTAACCTTCCTTTAAAGAATTCCACCATTAAACTCCTCTTGGTTGGAGGTAAAGGTCAAAGCATGAATTGCTTTGATAGTTGTAGCAAGCAGTTAATGCTTGCCCTCTCCCTTCTTTAGAGTAATCCAGGGTCCTGATTCAGATCATGAACCTGTGTGGAACGGGGCTTTAACCCTTCCTCCCCACTGCACCTGCTCTTGCAATTGATATTGCTAGACACTGATCCTAAGGACCCTATGGATTGCTATTTGTCAGTTAAATTGCAGGATATGGGACCAGTGGAAATAAAGGGTAAAGGCCCCTTTACCCTTATGTAGAAAGTAGCGTACCTTGAGATTGCCATTACCATCTGACCTCTCTCTTGAAGCTGAATCCTGTCTCTAATCTGTATCAGATTATTAGCTTTGTTTGTTTTCTTTTCATGTTAAAGTTCATGCATATTTTTGTGCTTACCAAATGTACTCATCAACTGTTTGTGTAATTGAAAATTATGCAGTCTTCACACATTGAGTAGAATATTTTGTGTGCATTTATCAGAACACACATTTTAAAGTATATTTTTCAAATGTACATATGCTATTGATTCTCCCCACCCCCATAAATCACAGTGCAAGCTTGAGAATTTATGGGTTTTGACTGTGGATTGCATCTGAGCCCATGCAAACTGGGTGACTCCTCACGAAAAACAAACCAGAATAAATTTACATACATACCTATGCTAGATCCAGTTCCAAATAGAGGGTTTTGTGTTTATATAATTTATAAATTCATACAATTTATATAGTTCATTTTAGTATAAAATTGTGCTCAAGGTTGATAGTAATAAAATAGAGATGAAAATGACATCTTAATTAAAACATAACAACTCCCCTATAAATTAAAAACACAGTGAAAAATATAACAATGTAAAAAATAAACAGCAGCTAAACAATTAAAACTCTCTTCTGGAACAAACCAGTTCAAATATATTGGCTTTCTAGACATATTTGCTTTCCAGAAGAAAGACAATAGAAAGGAAGCCAGTCTAGCTTCCCTTTAATGGGCAGTTGAAGGTTCCAGAGCCTAGGAATAGCCCCCAAGAAGGCTCTCTCTCAAGGCCTCACTGAACATACCTCTAACAGTAGCAGGACCAAGAGAAGGGATGCCCAGAAGATCTTAAAAGCCAAAGATTCCTGTGGAAGATGGTGGATGCTCGGGCAGCCTGGGCCTGAGTTTTACTTGAGACTTAGAATTAAAAAAATGCAGCTGCTCACAGTGTCTTGAAAGCAATATGTGCCTTGGCTCTGAGCTTCAAGAAATGCAGTTTATTTTACAGCTGGTACTGGGTGAGCAGAAAAGCCAGCTGAACTCTGCAAGTGTTACTGATGAATGTGAGCAAATGATTGAAGGGGCCTCATAGCTTTTCTCTGGCAATGCTCCCAGGGTACAGTCCTTGGGCAGCTGCCTACCCACGGTTAGCTCCATCCTTTCCCCAAGGCAGAAGAGTGATGGCATGCAACACAGAGCTCTGTTGCCCATCTTCCAGCAATGGAGAATGGTGCACATGGCATTTTTTTCTTCTCATTGGAGATAATGGCAGAGGATGATTAAATATTTTAAACAATTACATATTTTATTTTATATCTAAAAATGCAAGTCAACAGCAGGAAAACCCAGCAGGTAGAACACCACTCAGAGAAGCCCTGCCTGTTGTATCACTGAGGTCAGTGAGACCTACACCTGAACAATCAAGATCAGGAGTGGGCCAACTGTGCAGATGCAGTATTATGAGACGCTGATGGAAGAAGTGCCGCTTCTGAACTTCCCCAGTCCTTACCATAACCAAAACTATAACTCTGTCCATTCTAATGGCATTTGGTGGTAACTGACAGTTATGACACAGACTATCTGGTGCTATCAGCACCAAAACATCAGCTTCTTTGTACAAGGGGTCCCTGTATAAGGGATGGAACACAGAGACACATATGCTCCTGGGACACCTGCATGAGCAGAATTTACATGAATTCTCCATTGCCCAGGGATTATATTTTTTGTTGATAGGTATTTTCTCAAAGTATTGCTTTCCTGGCCTTCTGTCTTCCTTCTTCTTTTTCCCATCTAAGGCCCAGTGTGGCACAGCAGAGCGTTGTAAATGGTTTGGGGAGATCAGGATTGTAGTGCTCATGTAGCCATGAAGGTCACCGGGTGACTTCTGGCCAGTCACTGACTCTCAGCATAACCTTCCAGAATAAATTGTTTGGAGGATAAAATGAAGGTGGATTACATAAACTGCCTTGGGGTCCTATCAGAAAAAAGGTGGGATATAAATGTAATAAATAAATCCATCCCTGGAGATAAATCCCATGAATGGGTCCCATTGACTAGAGATAACATCAGAATGCTGCCTCCAGCCAAGATGAGGCTGGAAAGGTACATTTGCAAGTCACTTTGTTATAAATATTCACTGTATTTCTAGTTGCTATAACATACAGTCCTTATGAGCTGATTCTAACTGCCAATGTTCAGAGTAAGTGCGACAGAGTCTACAATTGTTGTGTACTTGAAACACACACACTTCATGTTTAGACTGCTTAGCATTTAATAGATCAAAGTTTCAGAGAAAGGAACATGGTTCAGGGAACAGGGTGCCAAACAAAAACTCTCCCAATATGATGTATCTTGAAGAGATTGCTGCAATGCACAGGGGGAGCTAAATGTTTTTCTAAGAACCAGAGATATCAGCTAATACGGCAGACTCTTGGAAATAATTCAGAGCTGTGATGGATAGATAAACAGTAGTGGTTATACAATAGCACAAAAAATGGCTAGAAAGGCTATTAATGAAATATTCAAAACAAGGTTAAGTTCTGCCCCTACAAATACATTATTCAGTTTTGTCAGATTAATCACCAAAGTATTCAAATTCCAATTATTAACTTGCCAACTGTAGCTAAGATTTTTTTCCCTTTTGGACAGGTTTTTGAAATCATCTAATAAATCACAGAATCATAGAATAGTAGAGTCAAAAGGAGCCAGAGGGCCATTGGGTCCAGCTGCCTGCTCAGCACAGGGTTCCAAGTTAAACCATCCCTCTCAGACAGCTGTGCAGTCGCACCTTTAATGTCTTTAGCATGAGAAAGCCAATTGGTTTCATTGTCATACTGCTCTAAAAGTCAGGAATTTTGCCTTCATATCTAGCTGGACTCTGGTTTCATGTAACTTGAGCCCATTATTCTATGTCATGTGCTCTGGGATGATCAAGAAGAGTTCCTGTCCTTCCTCTGTGACAGCCTTTCAAATACTTGAAGAGTGCCATCATATCTCCCCTCAGTCTCTTCTCTACGATTCCAAGATCCTTCTCACTTGCAGTACCATTGAGTCAAGTATTCCCCATCTTGTAACAATGCATTTGGTTTCTTTTTCCTAGGTGCAGAACTCGGCATTTGCCCATCTTGAATTTCATTCTGTTGTTTTCAGCCAGTGCTCCAACCTATCAAGATAAACCTTGAATCTTCTTTCTGTCTTCCAGCATATTCGCTATCCCACCCTATTTTGTGCAGTCTGTAAATTGTTCCCTGCACTTCCTCATCCAAACCATTAACAAAGAAGTTGAAGAGCACTGGGCCCCAAACTGAATCCTGCAGTACCCCACTTTTTACCTTTCCCCAGTTTGACAGGTGCCATTGATGAACACTCTTTGAGTCTGATTCTGTAGCCAACTGTGGATCACCTGATCATTGTTCCATCTAGCCCACTTTGAACTAGCTTGATAATCAGGACATCGAGGAGCACTTTATCAAAACCTTTGCTTAAGTCAAGCTAGATTATGTTATCTACACCCTCCATCAAGGATGTTACCCATTCAAAAAAATGAAATCAGATTAGTCTGTCAGGATATGTTCTTGAGGAAACCATTAGTAATCACTGCATTGTTTTAAAGGTGTGCACAGATGGATTGTTTTATATTCTGCTCCTGAATTCTCCTAGAAATTGATGTCATACTGACCGGTCTGTAGTTCCCAGGTTCTTCTCTTTCTTCCCCCATCCCCTGCCCTTTCTTGAAGATATGGACAACATGAGTTCTTTCCCAGTCATCTGTCACTTCCCCTGTCCTCCATGATTTCTCAAAGATAATAGAGAGTGGTTCTGAGAGTTCTTCTGCCAGCTCCTTTATGACTCTAGGATGGAGTTCAGTGGGCCCAGGAAATTTAAACCCATTCAATGCAGGTAGATCATCCTTGACCATTTGCCCATCAATCTTGAGCTGCCATCCTGCTCCTTCAGCCTGCACTTCCCCTTTATTAGGAAGGTCACAAATCTTCTTTCGGAAGAAGACTGAGTCAAAGGAATTTAGCACTTCTGCCTTTTCTTTGTCATCTGTTATCATTTTGCCATCCACATCGAGTAGTTTGTTTATTTATTTATTTATTTATTTATTAAATATTAAATTATTAAGACATTTTTATGCCACCCCATTCGCCGAAGCCTCGGGGCAGCTCACATCATTAAGTTAAAATAATTAACTTTATTTAAATTAAATATAAAAAATTATTTAAAATAAAATAAAATAGTTGAACCCCCATTTCTTTCCTCTGCTTTTTACTATGGACATATCCGAATAAGACTTTTTCACATCCCTCACTAGCCTCAATTCATTCTTAGCTTTAGCCTTCCTCTTGCCAAATCAAATAAATCCAACTGGCCATCAAAGTTGTGAGATTTATTATTGGTTAAATGAATTGCACATGAAAACGCTAATAAGAATTATACACAAATATCTGAAAGATGGGTACCAGTGAATAATTGTATTTCTAGTGTACCTATTAGCAATGGACTGGATCCAGATGTAGGCACATCCTCAGAAGGGATTCTAACCACTGCTAACAAATACTGCTAACAAGGTATAATCCATTATTATTTTTATTAATTACAAAGAATTATACACTGGTGCCCATCTTTCACAAATTTGCGGCTGTCAGTCCAGCTTTCAAAAATTACAACCCATGGTAACAGAGGGCTCTGCTGAGAATGGTAGATAATGCTATTAGGGTAAAATGAAAGTGAAGGTACCACAGAAGGTATCTTCTGTGAACAGAGCTCTTCTCATAGAACTTGCCTTATCCAAATCTGAGGTATCCCAGCATGTGAGATCTGAACAGGAATGGCACAGTGTTGCAGAATGGCAGAGAAATCTGGTTCACACTGAAAAAAGGTAATTCGAAAATGTGCATGAAAATGTGTAGTTTTCAAAAATACACACAATCATGCTTTATTCTATGAGAGATAAATTACACGTGAAAATGCATGTGGATTTCATGTAAAAGAAGAAAAAAGTTCACATAGGCATAAATTAGATGGCGCTTCGAAGGACAAATGGAGGAGCCTCAATGAGCTCAGGTACTGTTATTCCTAATAAAAACTGTGCTATTGGCTCATTGAATAAATAAGTCAGGGTATTGCTGAATTATGACTTAAGTAAGCGTTTTCCAAAATAGTCATGATTTCTCTTTAGGGAGAAAGGTAACCTTGGACATGAACATATTTTAAAAGGTACTATCCAGCCATCAAAACAAAAACAAAACAATTTAAGCCCAGGCTTAAGGCTACATCATGTTGGTTCATGTTCCACAAAGAAAGGAATTGGAAGCCAAGGCCTGTGTCTCAGGTGATAGGCCCAGTGGCCAATAATGATGTGCAATGCCTGAAATTGTGCTTGCTTACTAGTTATCCTGTATGAACCCATACTTTGCCTTTATCTTGCAGTCCCAGATCCAAGTGGGGCAGATGGAGTGCCTGGCCCATCATTTGCTTATGAAGCAGCCAACCCTTATGTATTATTAGTGGAAATCTGCTGTGCTTATAAGGAAGCACAAATTGTGTTTGTGCATTGTGTGTGTTTGTTCACAAACACAACCAGTTATAATGGAACTGGTTATAGTGAAAAAGAAGGTAAGCAAAAGTTTCTGCTTCTGAACTGTGTAAGATGAGAAGGTGTTGATGGCTGATGCAGCTAAGCCAAGCAGACTGAGCAAGGAATGACAGTAATGCGGAAGTCTGATAAGTTTATATTCTGGGGAAATTGAACAGACTGGAAGCTGATGAGCCAGAGCTGCAACTCTGAATGGTAAAACGATTCCATCATGAGGAGTTGCAATGTGATTCTTGTTAAAGATACAGGTGCAAAAGTAAAAACATCTTTTGAGTGTGATGGATCTGAGGTGAAGACAGAAAATTCAGAATGTGAGCAGCGAGCCATGCATCAGAGGGAGACCCTGGTGCTAAAGCCTCCAACCGAATGACCAAATGCTGGAGGACTGGGAAGGAGAAAGCAAGGAATAACTCAAGACCACAGGAAAATCTATATGACTTTGTGCGTCCCTTCGCACAGCTTCCAGGGCTATTTTGCCTAGGAAAGTGGGGAACAAATAGCATTAAAAGCCAGGAAAGGATATAGTGGAAAGCAAAGTGAGAGAGCAAAGTGGAAAGCATTTCCTAGTCTGTCAATAATTACTTCACACTGGTTTATGTATGCTTCCGAAGCTTTTTGACTCAATCTTTGTGCCAAATACTGTAAGGTCAAGCTCTGGAAATAGATAAAATGTCTATTTGTTTACCATTCTCCCAGATAACAGTGCTGTAATAGAGCAAGACCTTCTGAGCCACCAGTTCCTCAAAACCTGCCCTTTTTGTATCAATCAATTTGTTGCGATTCAATTTCATTTGATGGGGTTAAATATCATTAGAAGTAGATGAGCAAGAGCACCTTTCTTAGGGTGAGAGGCCACCACCTAACCTAGCAATAACCTGCCTTAAATCTTTGGGATACAGTAAGAAAGAAATCTAAAACTAAATTACATTTCTGTGGTGAATAGGAGTATTATTGAAATTCACGTCTATGGACAAAAAAAGTCTATTTCTGCTCCATCACACCTTTGAATGTCATGAACCAGGTCTAAAGATAGGAACACAAAGGTTGAATGAGTTGGCAAGATTTTGTGTCCCTTCCTTTGGTTAGTCTCTGGTGGGAGACAGTTGAGAAGAGTGGATGATTTATTCCCTGGGCTTATAAGAGGGAAGGTGTTAGTTCCATCCCAAGGACAAGAACTGGATGTGTGTTATTATTCTGGCCGGCTGGTGCTTGATTGCCTGCTGCTGGGATGTAGCCCAGGTATTAGATGTCACAGGAGGTGCCGGCAGCCCTACCATTGGCTTTGGCTATCACCTTGTTGCCAGGGCAAGAGGCATCCTGATGGGATTTTGTCCCACTTCTGCGTGAGTCATTGCCAGAACTGTTTTGCTGAGTAACATTTGCTGTACTTGTACTCCTAGGGAGACCCAAGCACTGGGGCTGGGCAAATGATGGTTGCTTACTTTTCAAGGTTATGCACATAGTCTATGTACTCTTGGGGGACTGGTGTCATGTTTTCCCTTTTGTGCTTGTTCCCTTGTACCTGTCCCTTATTCTTTCTTCTCCCTTTTATTCCTCTGTTACCTGCCCTTTCAATTTAGCATTGCCTAAATGGTTTCTTTTCCCTGGGAGGGAACTGACCCCAGGACTGCCCAAAATTGCCTACCTTATTCTAATGTATAAGAAGAAATGTGGAAGTAGTTGCAAAGCGGGGACTGTTGGAGTTGGGAGGAGAAATGTTATTTGCAAGCTTTCATTCAGAATAGCATCCTAATGTGTGTTCATAGGGGTATATGGCAATGGTATAAATTACCTAGCTGTCCCACTAAGATAGCCTCTGCTGGACAAATAGAGATTATATGGTGAATATTATAATACTGTACTAATAAATACCTCAGATGGGTTTCCTGACTTCTAAGGCAGCCTGCATGGGAATTCTTCTTAGTGTTTAGTGGAAATTGGATTTCTTGTATTTTGAACCTACTGTTCTTATCCTCTTGGGCAACAGAAATAAATTTGTTCTATTATCTACATGCCAAACCTTAAAATATGGCTGTTGTGTCACCTCTTAACTACTAGTTGAAGGAGCTCTTCCAGCTGAATATGCAAAGTATCTCCAATTTTTCCATAATATGTAACACTAGAGTGCATGTACACTGAGTATTTCAGGTCCTGAACAAAGAAATTAACAGCAAGATCAGGGAAAAGTCAATGAGGTTACATGCACAAGGAACTTTTCATCAAGCTTCATATATGTGGCAACCACACATACAAAATTTTTTAAAGGCAGAACCATAATTCACATTAATTAATAAAAAAGCCAATCAAATTTTTTAAAGATGAAAGTCAGGAATGAAGGTCAATTTTTATTATATCCATTTATGAGCTAAATGCTAAGCATTATAGTTGTAACATAAGGATCATGTCAGCAAAACTAATAAAATTATACCGGGCGAAAGCCTCAGAAAGGTTGCTGCCTTGAATATGCCAAGAAAGTAACTACACAAGCCATTTTTCTGCCCTTCATTATAAATTTAAATAAATTGCAGTTTTTGGCTCAGTTAGTCAATTAATTTAGTACAAGACCTCACTTTGGCTCTCCTGTGTGAATTTTCAAAGGTTATTTTGTCAAATAAAGCCTTCATTCAAAATATAACATAAATGTAGTATCAGTAGTAGCAAATTACAATTAACCAGCCTCTCCTAATTTTAGATGAAAAAAGATTTTTATATGATGGCATCTAGGTTTTGGCTCCTTGCCACAGAGTGAGAAAGTAGGATAAATTAAAATAAACTTGGATTTCAGAAAAGCCAAAGGAATTTATATTCTTTTTTTAAAAGCACAATATGCATATTTAGAAAGAAAAGGGGTCTTTTTCTGTCCAAGCATGGACAGAATTGCACCTTTGAATGTTTTTAACCCAGCTTTCAGCATGCACTGCCCTCAGAAGGCAGCTTATATTACACAATGGGATAATTGTGTAATACATACACAATGGGAACAGCAACAGAAGTACCAGTAAAGGATTTGATACCAATAAAGTACCAAATCAATTCCCTCCTTCCTCCTCTCCTCTCCTCTCCTCTCCTCTCCTGTTTTAGAAAAGTGGAAGATCCTATTCATGAATCTACCAAGTAAAATCATATTTGGTCCTCAGCTCATACGTTTGTAAGAAGTGAAGTATTCTTCCATGAGCCTAGAAGTCATAGCGCAAAAGGTACCAATGGCATTCAAAATGGTCACTTTCTCACCGACCATCATTAAGGATGCAAAATCATGTAAAACCTGAGCTCATTGGAAGCTTATTTTTAACTGTGTCTATGTCAACTGGCAACACTTGGCACAGTAAGACATGAAAACATTTCATATTCTGCATGCCTGTTGAAATATATACATGTATATTTTTTCACCTGTACTCATTTTCTTCCATTGGCTAAGGCATGGCTTTACAGTTTCACAGATGTTCTCCCTTCTTTGGGTGCATTGCTCTCATTGCATGGGTTGTAAACTCAGAAAACTATGGAGAACAGTTTGCCTTTGAGTCTGCATTCAGTTCAAGGAGGTGCAAACCAGACACATTCTGGTAAAAACAAAACTGAAACAAATTCTTTCTCCTCCCTAGTCAGTGACAGAAATAACTGTTGCATCAGGTGAATTAACAAGGAGGAACATTTCTACCAGTTCAGAGGCAAGTTTTTCATATGCTTGGTGACTTGGATTAGGAAAACATGCAAACAGATGGGTGAAGCAGTGTTGTAAGGAGAGGCAAGGGAAAGGCATGTAAGTGTGGTTTAGGAAAGGAGCCAGGCTCTCTGTCCATATCCCCTTCTCTGCCACTTGATAAATCTTTAGGAAGTCCTCTGTACAAAATGACTCCCAAGCCATGGATATATTCTAGGCTAGGCAGGCATTCTCTTAATCAAATGTAGGACTAAAGTATGTGGGAACAAAATTCTCATTCCCAGCATTCCAAGATTCTAGTTAGACCTTCATGCTTTAAGCACAAAGGCCCTGGAAATGTGTTCAACTGAATAATTTACAAGTTCCCTGAGAAGGCAGGGCTTGTGATTGCAGGAATTCTGCAGGTCTGTTCAGCTGAATGTGTTTTCAGAGTTCTCTTCAGACCTTGGAACTCAGCAAACAATGTTCTAACTGGGTACCTGGCATGTGATGCCGCTGCAGGGGGACTAACATTTCTTCCCAGCCCTTTCTGTGAGCAATCAAATGCCTGCACAGGATTTCTGCCATTTTGCTTCCATGCCGCCCTCCTGTCTAAGGCAGAGGTGGACAACTTCAGCCTTTTTCCAGCTGTTGAGCCCCACTGTGAGCCATGTGGTTGCAGATCTTCGGTAGAACTGTACTGCTCTGCACTGCTCTGCTGCCAAATTTCAGGGCAAACTGCTGGGGAGGGTTGCCACATCACTGCAGCGCAGAAAATGATGGAGGCTACATCCAGGAGAACTCTTGTTGACCACCCCTTGTCTAAACTCATTCCTTCCCCAGAGCCTTCTCACATCCATAGACTTCTCACATCACCTAGGCATTATGGGAGGGAAAAACAAGAGACAGCCTGTCTCCAGAGCTTTGTCTTTTTCATTCCTAGAACCAGCTCCCAGGGCTGGTCTTTCTCAAGCCCTACTTCTTCTTCTCCCAACAAATGTAGCTCCCTCAGTAATAGTCCTTAGTCAAGCCCCAGCATTGCAGCACAGAGACATGTTGCAGAGCTCATCAGAACAATTTGATGTATTGATTGCATAACAGCAGGACATATTGCTAGTCAGAATTTCTAAAGTTAATTTAAACGGCAGCAGTGTTCCAGCATGGTTTTGGCTTGCAGGACTCAAACAAACAAACAAATGTTTTTAAGAAAAACAACACTGAGTTAATTCGGCCTAATGAAATCAATGATTCCATGAAACTGGATCTAGGAAGTAGCAACTGTCATAAATGGTAGCCACTTGCTTTATGCAGTACAGTACAGTGTAAAAATAGCATAAACAAAGTGATTCAAGGCAATACAATGCACCTTTGAAAGTAGCTACTAACCATTGAAAACTGGAGATGCAGAGGAAGGAAGTGAGAAATATAACACAACTATTTCTGCTTTGCTTCAGGTTTAGTATAATAAGAGCATTAGTCCCTTCTGCCACGCTTTTGCTAGACAAGAGAGAGTATTAGAAAATATCAAAAGCTTACATTTCTTTACTGAAAATATCAAATCCTTCAAACAGAAATCTAATATTCTGAAACAGGCTGAATATAAAATATAAAGAAAAGTTTCTTTAGTCAAAAGGAGCAACTTTAAAATGCATAAAATTACTATTTTATGTGTTTATTTATTGAAACATTTTGAAACCTTATTTCATCCTTGGGGATGACAATAAAAATGATACACAGTGCCCTAACAGCCCTAAATCCATCATGTTAAAGGCAGCAAAAACATAGAAGAGAGAAGCCTGGCATTGAGATGGTGCCAATTGTACATCCATGGAGAGGTCATTCTATAGACACAGTGCCACAGTCAAGAGATCTCTCTCCTTTAACACACAACTTACTTGAGGTGGTTGGGTGACAGCCTTCCTTGGTTATCTTAGGCAGGAGGCCATCAAGAATACACTTGGTTGGGTACTTGCTCAGGACCACAACCCAGCAGAAATCCACTAGCAAGAACTCCCTGGAGTGGCTTGTTTCATCTTTTCTATAGTTTAGGCTCCACCAGAAGGACAGCAAGGATACTATTGAGAATCAACAGGAAGTGCAGTGAACTTTCCAGTGCCCCAAAGCCAAAACCATTCTCTTGAAAACATGCCAAGTCCTCATGGCCTTCAACTGGCTAAGAAGAACACCACAGACAATGGCCTTTGCAACAGTGGGAAAGAGTAACTGTACAGAATCTTGTGTGAACTATGTTTTTCACCAAAACCTGAGATACAACTATCAGAGTCTGATACAAAAGGCATGTATCTAAAACAAGGAACTCTGAGCTCAACAGCTGGTTTTTGTTAGTAACAATCTTTCCTTTCCCTCAGAAGAGAAAATACACTAAGCAACAGAGAGCTCTTTTGTTGAAACTATTGCAATAAAGGGAGTCAGAGGGTTTCCTTTCCCTTTCCAACTCCCAGAGCACATGTTCACATATTTATGCCCTATTCCATTTGCTTTCCCCTCCTCTCCCTCACTGGCCGAGGTACTGGGTGGTTACGAACCTTCTGTCCGCCTATTCCAAGTTGCTCCAATACCTGTTCTTCCCTCCCATTTCGTCCCTCCCATGTGCATCATAATGAGGTTATTTTCTATGCAGGGTGTGTTTGTTAATATTCATGAGGTCATTGAGCAAGGGTACTGCTATCTGGTCTAAGTGCCAATTACCTAATTCTATCTGATCCTGGCCTTCTCCCCCTATGGCTAAGGAATTTTCTTTGTTACATTTTCACTCATGTTTCTTTGATTCAAATCATCCTTTCATCCCTATCAGTTTTGAGCTAAAACTCAATAGAGCTCATAGCCCTTGCATCTTAAAACCCAGTTCTGGTTATGTCAAGCTTTCTTCATTTCACTAGTATAATTTAATTAATGTGTGTATGAGGGTGAAAATGATGGGGGGGGGAACCTCCTTTTGTTGCTGCAATTGTTAGAAAATGGACACACAGAAATCCTTGCTGATCTTCTGCAAATCACTCAGATCCCAATCTACCTTCTGTCCATCCCCACTAGATTATACAGATGTGGGGGAGTTGCTTTTGTTTTGTTTTTGGCAGGGGGAGAAACATGAGAAAAGCCATAGGTTTTGGCTTACCACTCTAATTTTCTTGAAATTGGTACAAGGACGATTAAATATAAAACAATGCACAAATGCACGCAGCACAAAAAAGTAGCCAGGGAGTAAATTAATTCCAATAGGCCATCATTCTGATTCAGCTAAGGAGATCCCCACTACACACATATCATTTGCTGGCTCTGAAACTAGGAGCAAATGTTTGGGCATCCCAAAGCACAAGCAAGAGAAATCTTGCACTGCATTGCTTTCAGGGGATGTGGGTTTGAATTAACATCCTAGTCCACATTCTGTCACAACCTTGATTAAAAGTGGCCAGAGGTGTAACAGTGACAGAACTTTCAAGGTGCTGGGAAATGGGAGTAGACGAGAGAGTTAATGGAGTCAGAAGGACTCCTTGCAGTTGGACATTTACTTGTTAACTAGATTGTTTGCCAAATGGGCAGTGCAGCTGCTTCCTAACTTGTTAAGTAACACTTGAAGTTTCTGAAAGGGAAAGTGCTGTTCTCCTACTATTCTAGTGGAGGCCAATATGGTCAATGTTTGTGTGAACGTGAGGAAGGGACAGGCTGCCACTTGTGAAAGGCAGAAATTATGGGTGCACTGGCATGTAATGGGGCTTGACAGACAACATGTTCCAGTCTAACATTACTCATTTTCCACTCAAAACCCCATTTTAAAGAAGCCCTAAGTTTTGACAGCTAGCCAGCAAAGCTCTCCCTACGAAAAAACAGGAGAGTGGAGACATGCATGTACCTGTGCACCTTGAGGTTCAAGACAAGGTGCAAAACGTGCACTGTGGTGCAATCTAAGGGTGGTGGTGGGGGGTTGTTAACTTTTGAGGATCTTGCTGTGAAGAGTGTTTGCAGGAAGGTTTAGAGGGAATGTCACAAGCCTCTTTTTGCATACAGCAAAACTTCAGCGATTATTTAAAAAATACTATAATACGCACATGGAATACATATCTTATATTAAAGAGCTGGAAATTCTGGGTAGCTCCTGATGGTGTCCTTCTGCAATCTTAATAGCACTAGCAGAACTCTGCTGAAATTTCCGTTGTACAAGTAGTTTGCATCATGCTTGTGTAATGAGTTTCACAGTGAGTTACACAAGTGTAATGCACAACAACTTGCAAGAGCATAATATAATAGGTTGCACAAGATGTTGCATAAGTGTAATGTGCAATCTGTGGAGTAGTGGATTGTGCACCAGGTAGTGCAAATGGAATACACAAGCACTTGGACAAAAACATACACAAGTGTATTGCACAACTGATTGTGCAGCCTCACTTGAGCACATGTAACTTTAGTTGGATTTTCCTCTTCCACATAATTTGGAACCTAGTTTCTGCTGGTGCAACTTCATTGGTGCTTGTGGAATGATATGGTTGGATACCATACAAAAATTATGTGGGGGAAAGCTATTGTTTAAAAGCTATGAAACTTATTTGCAGGGATGGGAATACTCTAGTCTATAGGATGAAAATGATATATTGACTTTTGTATCCACCAAAACTAGAAAAAAATCTCCCTCTGTTCATTTGGTTCAGGAAAGCTTGGAGATTTAAGGTGTAATCTTAGGCATATCTTCCTGAAAATCCAGTTTTCTGAAATCATTCAGACTTATTCCGAAACAGGTATTTTAAGAATAATTTTAAATTCAAAGTAAAATAATTTATGTTGCAGCGTCTGGATTGACATTACAAGCAAGAAAAATATATTTAATACAGCTTGATTATAGTCTATTAACTATTCATAAATGTTTTTCTGACTTGCGTATCTAACAAGTTGGATGCACACATAAGAAAAGATCATGGTGTTTCTTTTTGATACAGTTCATGCAAAATAGAAGCAGTTCTTTATTGCCTTGCAATGAACAGCTTGATGTGTCCTTCAAGGCACAGAGCAATGTGCCTACTGCTTTCAAAAATAAAACAGATGCTAAATTATGCATACAATGGAAATGAATATTTATTAAAACTAGATTCCAGTCTATGGCTTCTCTAAACATTTAACTTCAACAGGAATAACAGGAAATAATATTTCCATGCTTGCTACTGAACCAGAATCTTAGGCATTTGGTTCTGCTTTCTGCAAATTTCTACAGGTTGAGCAAAGTGGATGGAAATGTTCCAGAGCCCGGATGGTGGATTACATCTGAGCAAAGCAATTTAACCCAGGGTGGTGTTTGTGAGAATAGCTACTCAGCAGCCTGAAAGCCTAAAACTGTTTATTTCTCCCTTCATCCACATCATAAACAACTGTCCTATGTCCATAAAGCCCTGGAAAATTTCACAGGGAAAGTTATTGTAATCCTTTGCTTTGTTCCGTTATGCAAATACTACTGCCTAGATGTATATGAACCAACTCTCAGCTCACATTCCCATAGCACCATGTCAGAATGGATTTGGGCACGAGACTGTAATAGATGGGAATGTGTCACCATCCCATTTCAGTGCTTCATGGTGAACAGGAAGACTGGGAAGACTGGAAGACTGAGTCAATAAAATGCAGGCACAAGATGGTGCAGGCAACTCCTCTGCTGATTTATGCTGAGTCCTACATATTGCAATGCCAGTGGTTGGTACTGCAAGTGAATGCTTCCTAGACCTGTGAGTTTTGCCAGGTTCTACACAAGGCCCCGAAATGCTAAATCCTGAGCTCAAAATAGCACTAATATAGATGTTTATAATATACATACAAAGATAAATTTAGGACAAAACTGACATTTAGTTACTACATTTCAAATTAAAATGTAGATAGGTCGGCACCTATATTATAAGAACCCACTGACACAAGTGCTTTGTAAAAATAAACTGCTGTTCATCTCCTTACATTTGTCATCTTGAAAAGTGCCATCCATCACAGAGATGTGGTGAGTTTTATGATTCCCATCTGTGGTCCGCCGATGTCCATGGCTAACGTAGAGGTTCACGGCTAAAATAAAATGAACAACAGTAAAGCTTACACAGAGAAAGGAGGAGAAGGGTGAGCCTGACAAGCTTGATCATATCAAGGTTTCAGGTTTTTTTCATTATCAAAGCTTGTTCTGACCCAGCTCTTCATAAGATTATGAGCCTTTTCCCTCCCTGCCCAAAAAGTCAAGCATACTGTCCTGTGAAATTTTCTAAATGTACACATTTGTCTGTATACAAATTGTATGACAATGCTTTTTCCATTGGAAAAAGCAGTTTTCTGTATATTTTTAAAGGTATCCATATTTCACATTTTTGTATGCATCCCCTACCACACACCTTGAAACTCATTGTGAACCTTGGGAGCCTTGATTAGTGAGAGGGACTCCATTCCATATTCTGCCTCAGGACATACACATTTTGTGTTCATGCATAACACAAAATGAATTTTCCATCACACCCTAGTAAGAACCATGGCCTGAACACAGATGAAGCAGCAACCTTTGTCATTTTAATGGAACACAAAATCACAATGATTAGACATTTTCTTATTTTCCAGTGTATTAGTGATGGACATCAAAGCGTCATTGTTTGAAACAAGTAGATTCAACTGTCTCTTTCAATAAAATATCTCTTGGGTGGGCATTTTAACAGATTATGATATTTTGCTTTTAAATATATCTCTAGTATGGCAATACAGGATTCGGTGTTTCCCATGTTATAGAGATGACTTTGAAGTCTTTTTTCCTTTCCCATTTTGTTTTTACAAAGGAAAAATGATATTCTGGTTCACCCACCAGCAATCAGCTCAAGCATCTGCAGTAGATAAGAGAGCAGTTCAAAAGGTTATATAATATTCTCAGGATCTATCTTTCTAATAGATATATATTTCTGTTCTCTTTATGTAAACCGGTATATGACAATTTTCAAAGGAAAGAACTGTGCAATGTTTATAAGGTTGTTCCAGGTACTGAAAGAACTATTGAAGAATCTATGTGGCACTTTTGTTTTTGTTTTTATTGTTACTGAATTTGAAACTGTTTCATTTAAATTTTGTATATTGGAATTCTGTGTCTTCTGTGCTGTATTTTATTATATTTGTATTGTCATCTATTTATTATTGCTATGAACCATCCAGAGAGTTTCAGATTATGTGTGCGATAGAAATTATTATGATTATTATTTACACTTAAACCGTTAGATAAATGAAGGAAAAGGGAAGAAAATCTGGAAGAGAAGATTCCTATTGTTTCCCTCCCCACATAATTACCTGTATCCTCTAAAAATATCTCTGGGAAGTTGATGGAAGGGATCCCAAACATTCTGGAATAGGATATGGAAGACTGGTGTGAGAAATGAGAATCACTGATTTCTGGAACTTATTCTTCCCTGTACAGAAAGATTTGCTCCTTCCCTAGCAGTCCATTGTGCCTAATATTACTTTGCTCATCATCCCCCAACACTACTCACAACTATCTGGAGGGGTCGGGGCACATTTGGTGGCAAAGGAGAGTCAAGAATGGGAAACATTTCTTTCACAATATTCTGTCTATTCCTGTGTCTTTGGACCAAAACCTCACGATCAGTCAGCATAGGCAGCCATCTGTCTTTCCAGCAAGGCCCATGTCAACTATTCCATATCATGATGAACTATTATCCCCACGGAACCATTCTGGAGAGGGCGTTGCTGCATTGTGAGGCTGCTGATTGCCAGCGCCTTGAAACGGCAACACAGCACTTAAAGGAAAGTCACTGGAAGGAATCTTCTGCTGTCTCCTGCCCTAACAGTAAGTCAGACCTGCATGATTAGATGTCACCATCCTCCAAGCAAATGGTCCCAAACTTCTCCTCACTTTCATGACAACCTACTAGTGCTATAAAAATAGCAGGTGCCTCTGGACAACATCATTATTAATTGCACTGAATGGAAGTTGAATAGAATATGTTCCCACCCCCATGAAAATGATTACAAACGCTTGAACTTGTGCTCAGGTCAGAAAAATGTGCAGTTTGAGCAACACACATATTCAAATTCACATTAAAAAAACCATGCATTTCCACATGATCTCCCCACCCCTAGTTTTAGGGATACTGCCCAGCTCTCCTGGATGGGCTCAGTTGTTACTTCAGTATACCCAGTTTTCTTGTGCTTCATGCTATGGGGTGTGGTAGAACAACTCCTGCAAACTCCCTCCCGGCACCTCATTTGCCACAAACTATTTGTCCTAGCACTGCTGCACAAGCACAGCAAATGTGAGAGGTCTCTGCCCTTTAAAAGGCCCTCTAAAATGAGCAGGGATTGAGCAAGGTGTGTTGCATAGAATTTCCCAGTGTGTCATGGCCTTAATTGCCACTGGACAGGCTCTGTCCCAGATGTGTCAATCTCTCTTGGAGAGCTTTGCACATGTTCTACATTGTCTTGTGTTCACTAAATATTTTACCACCCTCAAATGCGAGAAAAACAACTTTAATTGCAGTTACATTTGCAGATATTTTGAGTCATGCTACCGGAGCGTAATCAGCAATGCCTGAAGAAATATGTAATCATCTTATATTTATTGTTTCAGACCCAATATATTTTCTGTGAAATAAAATGAGTGAAATGCATCCTCTGTTCCTTACATCATAGCTGGTATTTCTGCAACACTAATGTATCACCTTACCTGTAATTAGGACACTGTTTAAGAACCAGAGCATCTAATTCAGTGTGACATCAGCTTGACAGGAAGTTGACAATTTGCTTTTCCCTGGACAAAGGCAAAATGCAGCTGCTTTTTAAGAAACCAGTGAGTCCAACTTAATGCCTAGCACTTAGCAGTGAAAAGCTGTCAGAGGAACATGTTGCAATTATAATAAGTACTGAGACTGTGTCACAAATGGAAGAGAAACAGGAAATTAGAGAGCACAAAACTGAGTAGGGACACAAAATATCCCAGGAAAGTTCTTTACAAATATATAGATTTATTTTAAAAACATATTTTCAACTTCCCCCAAGATTGTACTTTTGAATACTTTACCCATATACTTAGTTTGTTATTTTTTTAAACATATCTCTGGCTACATCACAAACTGTGTTTGCTAACCTGGTATTTTTCAAAATGGCTTGCAATGCAGTGTCTGCAGGTGTTTTACCATCCTAAAAAAAGTACACACATCAAGAGTCCTACGTATTTTAATCTACCCTTCATAGCTAAGGATGTAGGAGAACTTTGTTCACAGATTCTCATAACTTGCCACATTCACAATTCCACATGCAACGTAGTTGCATTTTCCTGAAAAAAGTTTTCAGAGCCCCAAATGTTCAAACACAGATAACACATAAAAATGCATATAATAAAATGCACATTCCAAGAAATATGCATGTTCACACTTTTGTCCATGGAGCAAAAGTGCATACTGATGAACAACCATGCACTGAAATGTGCACTTTGACCTTAAAAAGGAACCCATCACAAATAAAAATGGGAGTGAAGTGAACCAACCTTCAAAGTAGAGTCTGAAGAATATCACCAGGTTTGACATACTTGACTTTCCTGCCTCTTGATCATAGAGAAGGGCCTAACTTACCAGTCTGAAGATGATGCTCCTGAAATATTTCCTTCATCCATATTCTTTTACAATCTTGATGTTCAGAATGTTTTGTCAATGCACTCTGGATACCAACAATAAACACTGCAGACACTATAAAGGCAGTGTGTGAGTCATTTTAATTTTTAATCCTGATCAAGTTATGTAATCCTGTGGCAATAAGGGATAAGCAATAAGTGATAATGTATAAAACATCACTGAGAAATTATACGAGTCATTTTCTTTGATGTTTGATCTGAGGAGAAATCCAAATGTTTTCTTAGAATTTCTTTGTAGATTCAGTTTCACTGGCATCTTAAGGTTTATTTTGATGTGTGTGTGTGTGTGTGTGTGTGTGTGTGTGTGTGTGTTTGTGTGTGAGACAGAGAGAGAGAGAGAGAAATACACAACTTAGAGTGAAAGGCATCTGGATCATCCAGAACAGTCTTAAAATAATGGCAGGCATGACCTTCCAGATGTCCACTGTTTAGCTCTCCTTTGGCACTTTTGCCTGAGCTCTGATTAGGATCTAGGACATGGCTGAAAATCAAGAAACCATGTTCAGTTCTTGCAGTAAACATTTTTAGAATGTTTGCTGCTGGTGCAGTTTTTATAGTGCTTTTATTGTTTTTATTATCACATCAGTTTTTATTATCTGTTTTATTCTTGTATGCCACCCTGGGAGGCCTCTTGCCCTGAAAAGAAGGCAAGAAATATTTTAAAGAAATAAATACAGTGATGGTTTCTCCATCATTGAACATGGAAGTTTCCATGGGGGAAACAAATGGAAGTATGGCTTAGCCCCATAACACCAATTATTCGTTGTTCTGAGAATAACTGATGATGGTGCTTGAATTTTTAAAATCTTATTTATTAGAACTTGGTCAAGACTGACATGCTGCGGTTATCACCGGAGAAGAGTGTGTGACTAGTTGGTCATATACTGACCTTCTTACTATGACAATGGTAAATCAAGGTGGCAGAAGGATATTTGCATTCATAGGAATGTTTCACCATGCAAACTTTTTAATGCTTAATTTTTAACATTAAAAGAACATTTTTATCTTTCGTAAGGCAACAGCCAATCATCTGGCTGAATTGTCATCAAGTGAATATGCCAATAATTCATTAAACTAAAAGCCTCTTTGTGTCTAAGTTGTATCTGTTATTTTCATGTCAAAGTATAAAGATTAGTTTGAGAGATGACTGCCTTTTCTTATTAATAATTCCCATATCACTCTTCAGCATGTTCAAGCATCTTTCCCAGATTAGCGATTCATGAAAACATCACATTTTTATTTATTTCAATCATTCCATTTCATGAATTCTCACAACAATCCTGAGACATGGTTTCGTAAGCTAAGAGTCAGTAGTTTGAATCCAGTCATAGCACACCCACTGAAATCTATGGGGCATAAACTATTCCATGACTAATTTTATTTATTTATTTAAAACATTTCTATGCCACCCCATTGCAACAATGCCTCGGGGCGGCTCACAACACATAAATAAATGCAGAAGTAATAAAATAACTAAGTACTAAATTATACAATAAATAATACCCCCCCCCCCCAGTGCATTCTCGGCTAAAAAAAAAAAAAAGTCCCTTAAATTCCAACAGGGCTACTCTAAATATATCTAAGTCCAGATTCAGTGCTAAATCTTCTGGAAACTATGCAATGACTTTGTGGTGAAAAGAACAGTCAAGGAGTTAATAAATTAAATATATAATTACCATGAACCTTCGCATTATACGTATGACTGGAATATAATTCTGCACAGATTGGGAGAGCAGAAGTACACCTGGATTAGTTGCTGTTGCCAGGGATAATTTTTACAATCTACAGTTTGTATGTCAGCTGCAACCCTTTTGAAAGCAGCCTAGACCTGGCCTTAGTTAGCCAATTGCTGCTTATATGCAAACTAGACTGCTGCTAGTGCTCAATGTAGTGTACATCGTAAGGGCCGCAATTTAATTTTGCAAAACCTTTAAGACCTGAAATGGCTCAGGACCAGCTTATTTGAAGGACTGTCTGCTCTCACATTGTCTTGCCCATACACTGATCAATTTCTGTTTCTCAAGAGATGCTTCTCTAAGATCTACCGTAAAGAGCAGTGTGGCCTGCTTAAGAGAGAGCCAGAAAGTGAACCTTCCCGAATCACTGACTGCAATGGTTCTTTTCAAATGGGGAGGGGAGGGGGGCAGAAGAAAGAGAGAGAGAGAGATCAATGAGACCTTTGGTTTTCTAAAATGGATTTTATGTGTGTGTGTGTGGGGGGGGGAATATTCCTTTCAAGCACCTGAAGAAAGAATCTTTACTTCCAAATATGTGAAGTTACATTAAATAATTTTATCACTTATTCCTGTGCTTCTCTTTTCCTTTCTGGTTTGCCTAACCAAGGTTCAGTTATATTTTATTTTTTTCCTGTCAGGACCTTCTCCATGGTGACCCCGAAATTAAGAGATTCCCATCTAAGAAACTTACACTCTGCTAATTAGGTTCAGCCCTCAGGCAAGCATTGAAGGCATTTCTTTTCACTGCTGCCTTTAAATGACAGCCAAGACAGCTTGCCAGACAAATTTTCTCAACTAGTAAGTGTTATTTCCTTTCCAGTGTTGTCTGTATTCATATCTTGCTTCTCTTTTGTGTATTGTTTTGTGAGGGATTAGTTCTACTAATGGTAGCAGCTAAATACTTCAAAATAACTCAGTAAAGAGGAACAAATCAGAATCTTGGATTTCTTCACATGAGAATGTTTTTCATACATTGTTCCAAGAAAACACAACTGTGCTACATCAGATGCAAACTGTATGCATGCATCTTGAAAATCTGTCATTTCAAATGCATGCGAGCAGAGTGAACCTTTCCTAACCATTGCTCCATTGTTTGCTGAAGGATTGAATGTGACCGTTGTTGACAAAGTGTTAGTATTATGAGGGTGGATTTTACCATTGCATTTCTTTCAAGATAATGCAAACAGCTTAAATAGCAGCAGTACCAACAAAACATATGATGAACATATCCACTTCTTGCAATTGTGCTATTATACCTAAGTTCAAAAAGATTCTCATAGAAAGCATCCCTTGGCACCTATCCTAAGAAATAGGATTGAAGATGAAATGTGAAAAGGGAGCAAAACTTTTCATCATGCGTTAGTGCTTGGGTGGAAAGTGCATCAGGGGCCAGAGAGACTTCAGTAGAAGATTTGGGTATTAGAAATTGCAGAAAGTGGCAAGTGCTTAATAGAGTAAGAAGAATAAAAGGACTCGGGTTGTATTAATCATCAGACAGATGGAACCTTCTTCATTCTTTATTGAAATAATTTAATTTGCTATAGTTTTATTTCACTAAACAATAATGCGGTTTTGTACAATCTGAAAAAGGGACAGAGGGATAACCTTGAAATGCAGCTCTGCTTTCAGTCTTGTCTATGCCAGGGGTGTCTAGCTGCTCTTGGATCGAGAGCCAAATTCAGTGTTGGAGATGCTCTTAGGGTCCATATTCCACTGGTGGTCAGGGCTGAAGTAAAAGGGGTGGAGCCCAGAGCAGGAACAATTGGGCAAATTATCACAAATGCAAGCCTGTACTTCTTGCAACCAGTAACTAAGTTCTAGGAAATTCATTTCAACCTTTTAGAATGGGAATGAGGCAGGGAGCCAGGAAACCACCAGATGACTGGCAGTCATGGGAAAGCTCGTTGGGCATTATAATTTGCAGACCCACAAGGTGCTGAATTAGTACCCCAGAGGAAGGAGATTTGTCTCCCAAGACTGAGGCTTAACACCCCTGTGGTGCCCTGATTTTTCTCCCTTTCCCAGCCTTAGAGATGTCTGTCATGATATTCTGTGATCAGATAGATAGATCACATAGATAGATACAAGCTCAATAATCTAATATCACACATAGGCAACACCAGTAAATGTATAGCCCCTCTTGAATCTCCTCCCAACTGCTTCTGGATGAGGGAAGCCCTGTGCCAGGAAGCAAAGCTCCCCTGTTGGTTTGCATGACAGCAGCTGCGAAAAGAAGGTAAGCTTTGATCCTGCGACAATGCCTGCTCCATTCAGTAGGAATGTGTTAACAGGGCTGATAACAAGCACAGTGGCCTAGACACAAAGATGCAATGCAATACATACTCTCTGTAAAGAAATGCTTAGTTCTGTCCCCCTTTTGTGAATGGTTTTGTAGCATTATTGCCTGCTTGCAGTACCACTGGAAAAAAGACGATTCACCCACAAACAATACCTAACATGAAAGAAACAGTAACGTGCTTTAATTCTCAACTTTAGTTTGCTTGCAGTTCTCCAATAATCCAAACCTCTTGAAGATTCTCCCATTCTATTGATATCCCTCCATTATTTATCAATACATCCAGCATCACAAAGTTTTCAGAAACTCTTAAACAAGCATTCGGACTTGGTAAGAAATTTCTTTTAAAGGGTTTCAGTGTGCAAAGGATTATATATTAAATCGTCTGCCTGAGGAATAAATACAAAGTCTGGTTTATCTGCCTGCAGTATTACCCCCCAACAACCTGAATGTTCCCACTGTGCTCAAAGCAGAAAGAGCACACTGCATTTCCAGATCACTAAATTTTATGATCCTTCCAGATCCCAAGGGAGTGTTAGTCACAGAATTTAGGCTATTTATCTGAAAATAAATGTGTGTGTTGCTTTCTTATCATCTCTATTTTTCTCCTTCCTCAAGTCAATCATTCCTCAAGTATTAGTTTCTCTTGACAAGGCATTGGGAAAAGCATACATCAGTGTGCATCTGAAATTCTCTAGGAAAAATTCTAGCATAATGAGCAAAATGCAGCATGCAAAGGAAGAATGCACTGTCATTGCAGTTGCACTGTGGATTGCCTTCTTATTTGAGGCACTCTTGATTTCCATCTGTGAAATGAAGGGTGTGTCAGATCTTTAACTTAGAAGGAAAATAGAAAGGGTGCTTGTGCTTTTCTACCACTATGCTGATAAAGGGCATACTTCACCATGTTGTTTCTGGGCTACTCCCATAGATTCCAGTTGGAACTGCACAGGAAAATGTTCTGGCTAATTGTATCCCAAGCATGCTTTCTATCCAAATCATCTTTGTCATTGAATATTATAACCAAGCAAGCAACTCTTTCTGCTTTAATTGGTGGGCAGAGCCATCCTAGGGCTACTGGCCAGAATCTAGATGGTCATAGGATTTCTTGGTTCTGAAGCTAATTGGTTAGAAAAATTGCTCCAGCTTAATAGCTGAAAATCAAAACTCCAATCCCATTTCCTTGCATGCACACACCCCTCCTGCAGCAAGCATGAAAAGCTGCACCAGTTGGGTCTTGGACTGCACCAGCAGAACTGTGGATAGAGGCTTTTGTGGGTATCCTAGAGTGTGGGAAGGGAGAACACTGGCACCATCAAGACATGATACATCTTGACAACACTTTAGCCCCCTTCCCTCCTTCAATATTAGATTGAGTCCAAAATCCTCATTGGATCTTTGTCCATTTTTCATGAAGGCTGGACAATTAGTGCCCAATGAGTTATATATTCAGAGATAAGGGAGGGAATAAATAGATAGGAAGGAAGGTAGGTAGATAGGTAGAGAGAGAGAAAGATGGATATAGATGAAATAGATATATAGATATATATTAAAGTTGCAATGTATGGCTGTGAAAGTTGGACCATAAGGAAGGCTGAGTGCTGAAGAATTGAGGCCTTTGAATTGTGGTGCTGGAGAAGACTCCTGCAAGTCCCTTGGACTGCAAGGCGATCAAACCAATCAGTCCTAGAGGAGATCAACCCTGACTGCTCTTTAGAAGGCCAGATACTGAAGATGAAACTCAAATACTTCAGCCACCTAATGAGAAGGAAGGATTCACGGGAGAAGATACTAATGCTGGGAATAATTAACAGCAAAAGAAGGGAACAGCAGAGAATGAGGTGGCTAGATGGAGTCACTGAAGCAGTCGGTGGACTGAGCTTAGGTGGACTCCAGGGGATGGTGGAGGATAGAAGAGCCTGGAGGAATGTTGTCCATGGGGTCACGATGGGTCGGACATAACATCACATACCACACCACACCACACCACACCACACCATATATTAAAGTGTAGCTGGAAGGAATTGTTGCTTATGATGTAAAAGCAGATCACCTAAGATTTTGATTAACTATTTCCAGCAGAATTTAGGCTGCATGTTCCTGAGAATTACATTGACTCTGGCAAGGAAACTGCTAGATACAATATATTTCTATTCGCACAATTGATTTTGACTTGCATAAAATCATTGCAATGCACTGCCAGGTCCTGTTATGTCACGTAACTGTAGAAATCAGTCTCCATTAATCAATGCATCAATTCTTCATTTAATCTTTGAATATGTGCCCCTTCTAAGTTAAGCCACCACATTTTCATAAGAATAGGTGTTAGCACTTGTGACTGACTGAAGCAGAGTGAATCCAGAAAGTGAAGAGCTTGGCAAACTTACTGGGTCATAAAGAGCTTCTATCTCAGCAGCCAGAAGTATCAAACAGTCAAGCAAATCTGTCCAAACACCTAACAAATTGAACCCAGGGCTACCAGAAAACATTGCAAAAATGTATGGCTTTTTAAATACAAAAAACCCAGGCTGAAAAGGAATGTATCTGAAGCCACCTGGCTGCTTGGTATGAGGTGGTATTGCGGGTTAAACCACTGAGCCACAGAACTTGCCAATTGGAAAGCTGACAGTGAATCTATCTGGCAGGGTGGTCTTGTACCAGCTTCTGCCTACCCAGCAACTTGAAAGTGTGTAAAAGCATGAGTAGATAAATGGGTTGTGTACCAGAGCTGTTAAAGCACCCTGGATCCTGAACTACTCCCATTGCTATGCTTTAAAAATCTCAAAAACCTCCACCTTTACTTGATGAGATCACCTGGCACCTGGGACATCAGAAACTGCCTTGCACCAGCTCAACTCTTTCTCTAGTCCAGTGTTGCCTATTTTGGCTGGCACTAGCTTTCTAACATTTCAGACAAGGATGTTCCACATCATCTGCTACCTAAACCTTAGAAGAGAAGCAGAGTGACAATGCCAGGATCGATTCCGGGAACTTCTGCATGCAAAGCACACACTCTTTTACTGAACTGTCTTTCCTCCTGCTGTAATTAGACATCAGTTCACATGTACATGCACTCTGGGATGGAAGGCATGTTCAAACATTTCCGCATCATTTTCTAAAGCTAAGGGACTCTGAGCAGTTCCCGGGTGGGAGTCACTTGGGAAACACGAGAAAGCTGGACTAAGCTCCTTGAGATATGTGTGTGTGTGTGTTGACAGTATGCATGTATTTAGCATGTTTGCATCCTTCCTTTGCTCAAGGATGGAAAGAACATGAAATTTTAAATTTTTGATTATGGAGAAAGTGAAATGATTTCTCCAGAGTAAAATTTCTGAGTTTAAATCCCTATGCATTATTCTGCCATATTTCTAGTGCTGAATTAGTGTTTTCACACCTACCAGACAGCCTTTGAGAAGCAATGCCAGAAAGGTAAGTACTGCACTCTCCTCTGCAGGCTAGGAATTCAGCTGATGCAGACAGGTGAGAATATCTTTTAGTTTTCTGTTGGATAAGAACACATTTCCTCATAACAAAGATGGAACAAACAGGACATTTAAAATATTCAAAATGGTGAGAAAGCAAAACTGACAGATTTGCACATCCTGACCAGGTGAGTGTTTTCTTTGTCCTCTGCTTCATTAAACTAAGCTGTAATCAGTTCTGGTTATTACAGTCCATTCCTAATTATGTGTGATTACTTCTCCTCTTTTCCTGCTTACACTCAGTGCCTATATGTATATAGGGCAAAACTAACACAGCTGTCTTGTCAACTGCAGGAGTTTATTGCGAACTGCAGGACAGTATAAGGGAAAGCCAATGTACAGTTCCTTTGAGTCACTGATGTCATAGAAGAGCCATGATGAATCATCACAAGGGTACACATTTGTACATACTGTACATAAGGGTACATACAAGGGTACACATAGTGGCTAACCAGCTGCCCATAGGTTACCCACAAGCAGGGCAGAGCGCAACAGTACACTGTCATCCAAGTTCCCTTACTCCTGGTGGGCACAGTCATTCTGCACAATGCCACTGGAAGGACCATGTAGCCATCAGGTCTGGTAGCTATTCATAGCTTTGTACTCCCTGAATTTATCTAATCCCTTCTTGAAGCCATGAAAGTAGTAGCCATTACTTGTTCTTATGGGAATGAATTCCATAGCTGAACTATCTGCTGTGTGAAGAAGTACTTTCCTTGATGTGTCCTGAATCTTCTTCCACTTTCATGGGATGACCCTGTATTCCAGCATTATGAAAGATGGAAAAACTGTCTGCCTATCCACTGTCTCCACATTATGTATGCCCCTTTCATGTTTCCCCTTATATGCCTTTTTTCCAAGCTAAAGAGTGCCAGCTGGCTGCTGTAAGTCCCTTAATCATTTTATGCTGGAACTCTATGAATGGTTAGACAGAAAAAAGACCTATAGCTCCCAGGAGCTAAAGACCATTTTTTCTGGCTAAACACGCATCAGAGTGTGACTTTTCTACACTTTTTCCTATTCTATATTGTCCTCTTTAGATGCAGTTCCTGGAATTGTACACAGTATGCTAAATATTGTCACCCTACAATTTTGTATAAAGGGAGTATTATCTTAGCAGCTATACTTTCAATTCCTTTCCGATTATGCCTAACATGGAATTTGCCTTTTTCCAGTAGCCACACACAGAGCCCACGTTTTCATAGAACTGTCTACCACAAATCTTGGGTCATTCAGTGCTTTCTCAGATCACCTCAACCTATACTTGAAGTTGTTTAGCTTTGTTTTGTTTGGTTGCTTTGTTCCAACTTACATCAGTTTACTGTTGCTTATACTGAACCACATTTTCTGTTCAATGCCCATTCTCTCAGTTTAGAGAGATCCTTTTGGAGCTCCTCACAACCCCCTCTTGTTTTAACCACCCTTAATAATTTGGTGTCATCAGCAAACTTAGCCTCAGGTAGGCTCTTTATTGCACTGTATGTGTAATACTACTAAATCTGTCCCCTGCGGGCAGTAAGGAATAAATGGCTCTTGAAACTGTTCTGAGGCAAATACAGCAGGGCTGCAAAGCACTACTTGGTTCTTTGTTGTTAAATGTCTACCAGATTGGATGTTTAAGATTTGCCTTTTATTGGACCACTTGGATTTTCTTTGCAGTAATTGTTGTGTCTTTCAGTGCTGGGCACAATATGTTTGCATTCTAGAAACTGCAAATTATTCACTGCAAGTCCAACCAGATGGAAGGTTTTATTAATCAGTAGTTCATTTGAAGTGCTATAGTGATAAAGAGTACTTTGAAGAGAGACAACAAGCAACAAGACAACAAGGTCTACAGTGCGGACTTTAGTGTAAAATATTTCTGAGATGAATGTTCACTGTATTTCTGTCTGTGTTACATTATATTTCACATTTGTTTTACAATAGAATTGTCTGACTGTCTGTCTCGCATTGTCTGTCATCTGTCTGTCCATCTCCATCCATCCATCCATCCATCCATCCATCCACCTATCAATTAAAAAAGACCAAAAAATCATTCACAAACTCTAAACAGCTAGGTGAAATGAAATCAGACATTGGCTAGGACAGCTTTCTGAAATAAAAATATATTCAGGTGGTAATGAAAGAAATATCTTCATGGTGGAGGGATGTGCAACACTGGGAATCCAATTTTATGGAAGCCTGATGGAATTTTGCCCAGCATTTCTGCTCCAGCAAGTAGCAGTGAACTGCATGAAGTTTTTTCCCCAGGTGCTAAGAATATGTTGTACATTTTCCAGGCGTCTACCATCTGGTCAAACTGTAATGTGTGCATATTATAAATGCAACAAAACCAAAAATCAGGGTGTTTCACCTGAGCATTTCCATGGATCTGACATGAAACGTCTTGCCTGGTCAATATCCTTGGAACTGTCTGCTATCAAAGAACAGTAGCTACCGACCATGGTCATAGACCAAGAGATACTGCAAATAAGTTTCTTTGTACTCAACCTGCAAGGAATCAGATGGAAAGCTACCAAGTAAATGCAGTGCTGTGAGAAGTCCTTTTGTTTCTGGAAGGGGGAAGAATGACTATCATGTGCTTCACAGTGGGTTTCTTGTTAGGGGGAGGGAAGGCATTATTTGTTTGTTTTGGACTTAACAGTTCTCAGCATCCTGTGCCTTTTCCAACTTGCCCTAGACTCTAGGTGCTCAGGAAAGTAGAAGAGTGTGATCCAACCCATTAACGGGAGCACAGGCTTCCTCTTAAAATGGAGGATTTGGCAGGACTACTTAGGGACAAAAAAATTTACAGGGACATATGCAAAGGAAGCAAACACTTCTCAACACCCACACCCACACCGAAAATGGAAGGTAAGGATACTAAGGGGACATTGCCCACTTCTATTGAATAAATACATATTTATTTCTGAGTAAATATGGATAGAACTACACTGTAAGGGTTTTACAGGGAGTTGTATCCAACACACTATTCATTTAAATGGAATCCCTCCAAACAGGATTCCCAGCTTTAAATTGAACACACCCTAAGCTAACAGCAAATCTACTTGCATTGATCTACTTAGTATGATTTATTTTAATAATAGATTTTAAATTTCTGATAACAGAATTTGGAAATATTTTATTGCTGAATTTAGACTTCCCCAAGAATATTTATTCAACGTTTGGGCCCAGTTGGAAATTTGCTTCTTATGCTTACAATTGTTAGAAGCTTTAAATGCCTGCTGTTTTCTTCAATTCAAACAACTAATGTTCTAAAAACACTTCTGAAGATATAGATCTTTTCCCATTTGAATAGCAATCTGCTGTGATTAGCACTTTTGCTGCTGCAGAATCATTTGAGACTGCCAGGTTCTTATTATTTTGTCATAGAAAAATTATACATTTCAGTTTGTATTGTTCAGCTTGTGAAATTCAAGATTTTATTTTAACTCATGTTTTCCTGAAAAAAAAATACCAGGCATTTCTTACCTATTTCAAGTAATAGTTTAAAGTTTTTAGAATAATAAATTTAACCATTCACAATGGCACTCTTTTTGTATTGGTTAAACAAAAGACCCAATTCCCAAGCGTACTTATCTATGTAAGTTTACTGGTCTCAACTTTATCCTTTGACTTTACAGATTTTTGGAAAACTAGAAGTCAAGGTATTAGTAAGGACTGAACTGACCTCATCATAAGTTGTAACTGGCTCATCTAATTGCAAATCCAGTGCTACAAACTCAGACCAGAACTCTTTGTTGTCATGAGATTCTGAAGCACCTTCCATTTGTTGGCACGCATGCTTCACCAAACTGCATCTTAGGAATATGACATGAGTAATATGTTGTTTTTTCTTGGACTGTGATAAACTGCTTCATAATATATTCTTGCTAGTTTGGTTATCACATCTGCTTTGTTTATAATAGTAAATTTAATTATTAAAACCTCCTTGTTTAAGACCATGGTTAAGTCTATATGTCACTTCAAGCTACACAAAACCAGGACATTATAATTCAGGCTCATGCCCTATGCTAAATGTTGATATGGAATGTCATCAACTGTGCTTGATTACAAACTTACTCTCCATTAAATTGCACTTTTCTTGGTCTTTCAGACCCAAATCCAAACAGGGATGATGGAGTACCTGGGACCAGCAAAAATATTCCATGCTGCCTTGGTCTTGAATTGCTTTATAAAGTATCTGAGCTTTGCTGCACTCCTAGAGGAACGCTTCTCTAAGCTGACACATGCCTGTTTGCTGTTTACTTCAGTAGCTGGCAGAATGAGTTAAAAAAAATGAGAGAGGCCTCTTCTAACAACCTTCAAGAGCAATCTTGGTCACGCTGTACGATGACCTGTGCAGGGAGAAGGACAGGGGGAGTGCGTCCCTGTTGGTTCTTCTGGACCTCTCAGCAGCTTTCGATACCATCAACCATGGTATCCTTCTGGATAGGCTAGCGGGATTGGGGGTCGGAGGCACTGCTTTGCAGTGGTTCCGCTCCTATCTCAACGGCCGATTCCAGAAGGTAGTGCTGGGGGACTATGACTCTGCGCCATGGCAGCTATGCCATGGAGTACCACAGGGCTCCATTTTGTCCCCTTTGCTGTTTAACATCTACATGAAACCACTGGGAGAGGTCATCAGGAGGTGTGGGCTGCAGAATCATCAGTACGCTGATGATACCCAGCTCTACCTCTTGTTTTCCACTAATCCAGGTGAGGCAGTGGCTGTGCTGAACCGGTGCCTGGCCGAGGTAATGGGCTGGATGAGGGCCAATAAACTGAAGCTCAATCCAGACAAGACAGAGGTCCTGTTGGTTGGCGGATAGGGCTTCAGAGAGGGTGGATTTGACCTGGTCCTGAATGGGGTTGCACTCCCTCTTAGGGACAAGGTCTGCAGTTTAGGAGTACTCCTCGACCCGGAGCTTTCATTGGAAGCTCAGGTGACAGCGGTGGCAAGGAGCGCTTTCCTTCAGCTTTGGCTGATTAATCAGCTGCGCCCCTACCTGGAGTATGACTGCCTGGCGACAGTGACACACGCGCTGGTGACTTCCCGCCTTGACTTCTGTAACGCGCTTTACGTGGGGCTTCCCTTGAAGATGGTCCGGATACTTCAATTGGTTCAAAATAGAGCTGCCAGGTTTCTGACGGGGACGGGGCGTTATGTTCACATGACTCCAGTCCTCCGTCAGCTTCACTGGCACCCCATTGAAGTCCGGGTCCAATTCAAGGTGTTGGTTATGACCTATAAAGCCCTAAATGGCTTGGGTCCTGGTTACCTGAAGGAGCGCTTACAACCATATATGCCCGACCGCCCCTTGAGATCTGCGGGAGAGGCCCTTCTCCGGGAACCCTCCATGAAAGAAATTAAGAGGGTAGGTACTCGGAGGAGGGCTTTCTCTGCAGTGGCGCCCAATCTATGGAATGCGCTCCCCAGAGAGGTCCGCCTGGTGCCGTCGTTATTTGTTTTTCGGCGCCAGGTGAAGACCTTTTTATTTAAATGTCATTTTAATTGTTAACAATATTTGCTTACTTATCTGGCCAGGGTGACTTCTTTTATATTGTTTATTTATTTTATATTGTTAATTTTTAATTTTTATATTGCTATTTTTGTATTTTATTGTATTTTATTGTGTTGTAAGCCGCCCTGAGGCTTCAGCAAGGGGCGGCATAGAAATGTTTTAATAAATAAATAAATCTTTCCTGCCTCCTAAGGAAAGGGTCTCCTCTGGAACAAGACAGGGGCTCCTGAGCTGCTCCACTGCCCCAAATATGGAGCAGTGACACAGCCTGGAGATCAGGGATCTGGCAGATAACCTCTAGGGCAGTCATCTGACAGCTGTTTGCTGATGGCAGAAATGAAATTTTGCTGCATTTGCCAAATACCTCATTGACTGCAGGTTCATACCCATGGTGGATCATGTTGTCCCTGTTCAGATAATACAACAAGCCAGGATGACAATAACCCTAAAACAGCCTATGGGCTTAGTGAAGGGGTCCCTGTTTGGATGAATACACCAGCCACCTACCTATGAATACAAACTAGAGGATTGCTATGTTGTCTGAACCAGCTCCCCCCCCCCTTTCTCCCTCTCTTTCTTACACACACCCAAGTTTATGTATGCCAGCAGTGCCAACGTCTCCAAATTTTAACAGTATTTCCCTGCCAAGTGTTCCAGAAATCTCTATCTGAAAAGCTGATCTCTTAGCATTGAGCTCCCATAAAGAAATATCCTTAGCCCATCCAATATCATTAAGTGTATTAACTGTGGTCAAACTGTAGCCGAGCTTTGCTTGGAGCCAATGATGATCCATAGTCACTCCCACAAAATTATTGTTATCTGCCACAAACCTTCAGAATAGTATAAGTTACAAATCAAGGTCAATTTTCAAAAACTAGATTGGAAAAGTCTGACTTTATAACATGAATTCTAATAAGAAATTTAGATGAATGGATGGAAAGATGATAGCTACATAGAGGGAGGGAAGAACATTTGGATGAAGGATGGGATGGGAACATAAGAAAAGCCTTGATAGATAATACCTATGGTCCATTTAGTCCAGAACTATACTTGCATGGCAGAAAACCAGCTGTACACAGGATTCCTCAAACAAGGTGGTTACAAGACCTCCACCTGCCCAAGCTCCTCAGCAACTGGTGTATTCAGGCAAGCCACTTCTGATAATGTAGTCAAGAGTAGTAGCCATTGATAGCCCCTCCTCCATGAAATTGTCCAATGCCCTTTTATAACTACGCAAATTGGCAGCCATCACCACTTCCTGTGTCAGTGAATTCCATAGTTTAACTATAAATTGTGTAAAGTACTTTCTCTTATCTGTCCTAAACTTCCCACCAATCAGCTTTGTGAGATCACTCCGGGTTCTCGTATCATGGGAGAGGGAGAAAAATGTCTCCCTCCCACTTTCTCCTCACCATGCATAATTTTAAATGCCTCTGCCATGTCTCTTTCCCTGTCTTTCTAAGCTAAACAATCTCACTTCTTGTACCTGTTCTTAATGGGAAGTTGCTCCAGCTTCTTGATCAGCTTAGTGGTATTATTTAAACTTTCCATATCATGGACTGAAATTGAAACTGAATGTTTTAGACACTTGAACCACTGGGACAGGATCTTGTGTTTTACCCTTTCCCTGACATTTTCTTGTTCCAACCATTGATTCCCCCATAGGAAGAACCATGCTGAAATGAGTACTACATTATGTATGGGATTTGTAAAATGCATGCTTCTATATGTATACTAATTTATTCATATACTACTACTATGCTTTAAATGTCCTTCTATAGTTATGAAGCATGCTCAGTTATTTGAGAAATATCACACTAACACAATAGCAGTATAAATGCTGACAGTCCCTTAAAAATATTCAGAGTGCTTAGCAACCTATAATTTTGGTTGAACGTCTGTGCTTTTAGCTATGGAAATCTGTTCTTTTCCCCTACTTTCCACTGACAAAATGACATCCTATCTAAAACTCCATAGCACTCTAACAAAACTTTTTCCTTTCTGCTTGTAAAATGCATGGTGTGGCTGTAGACAGTTCAGTTCACTTGACTGTGATTTAGAGTAGAATTATTAAACAGGTGGCTGAGCTCAGCTAGGTCCTCACTCAGCCAGGGACAGCAGAGGTGAGATGCTGTTGGATCTAGCAGATTCAAATTTCTTTGTAGCCTGCCCTCTGGCCTGCCTTCAAATGCACCATTTCCTTCTTTCCTGAGGTCAGTGTCTTGTTCTCTGGCGCGCAACTTTCCACAGTGGTTGTGAAGACCTAAGTGTGGGTCCCATAGTTGTCAGCTACTGTCTAGGGTTGAAAGGATTGTACTCTTCAGTTAATGCCTTCAGTTCATGGGTATACATAATGGAATGTGGGACAAGACGGAGGTCCTGCTGGTAGATGGTTTGGGCTTCGGGGTGGGGGACCTGGACCTTGTCCTGAATGGGGTTGCACTCCCTCTGAGGGACAGGGTTCGCAGCTTGGGAGTGCTTCTCTACCCAGAGCTGTCATTAGAAGTAACAGCGGTGGTGAGGAGCGCCTTCCTTCAGCTTTGGCTGATCCATCAGCTGCGTCCCTACCTGGAGAACGATTGCCTGGCAACAGTGACACATGCACTGGTAACTTCCCGATTAGACTTCTGTAACGCGCTCTACGTGGGGCTACCCTTGAAGATGGTCTGGATACTTCAATTGGTGCAAAATAGAGCTGCCAGGTTGCTGACGGGGACTGGGCGTTGTTCTCATGTAACCCCAGTTCTCCGTCAGCTTCACTGGCTCCCCATTGAAGTCCAGGCCCAATTCAAGGTGTTGGTTATCACCTATAAAGCCGCAATGGCTTGGGACCTGGTTATCTAAAGGAACGCTTGTGTCCATATATGCCCTCCCATCCCTTGAGATCGGCAGCAGAGGCCCGTCTCCGGGAACCCTCCGTGAAAGATATTAGGAGGGTGAGTACCCAGAGGAGGGCCTTCTCTGCGGTGGTGCCCCACCTATGGAATACGCTCCCAGAGAGGTCCGCCTGGCACCGTCGTTACTTGTTTTTTGGCACCAGGCCAAGACCTTTTTATTTAAAAGTTATTTTAATTGTTAATTTATGAATTGTACTTATGGGGTTTTAGGTATATGCTGAGATGTTTCCGGTTTTTTAACTCTAATTGTACAAACTGTTTATTTATGTTTATTTATTATTGTTGTAAGCCGCCCCGAGGCTTTTTGCGAATGGGGCGGCATAAAAATGGTTTAAATAAAATAAATAAATAAATAAATAAATTAGAACCTTGTGGAGACCTCTAAGCATTGCACAGAAACCCCCAGTACCAATTTCTGAAATTGCCCCAATGTGGGGAACAAGGACCCCAGTAAACAATGCTGACAGGTCCAACAGAACCAATAGCGATAAACTTCCTCTGCACCATTGGCAGTGTGGATTGCTCAACAAGATAACCAAAGCAGGCTTTTTCCTATAACAAGGCTAGAAGCCAGCCTAAACAGATGCACATCAGCCTCCTGCAACTAGCTGACTATGGGATTATGGGATTACAGTCTGACACAAACAACAGGTTATAAGCAAACAACAGGTTGCAGAAGGCTGACCTAGATAAGCAGTCTCATCCAGAAACCTCTGGCACTGAAATGGTATTACAGAAATGCAACACTGTGCTGAAGAATGGAGTATCTGAGACTTGCCATAAAGCACTCAGTACAGTGGGAATCACAGAGGATTTTTTCAAACAACAAAAGTCTCAGCACCACAGTCAACCAGGAGGCCCTATTTTCCCACCAGTTGCTGAACTTTGGTTAATAGCAAGCAAGAAAGAAGGGGCTCTCCTGAAAAACGTGAAACACAGTCAGGGTCATATGTAATAGTTATTCTTGCCAAGGAAAATTTTGGGCAGGAAAGTAAAATAAAGACTTTATTATTTCTTCCCAACATCAAAAAGAAATTCCTGGCTTCACCATGACACAGCCTGGTTCAGCACCTAGTAACAAACCCGTATAGTGACACAATCCACACATCTCCTACTGGTTTAGTTGGTTTGTTATTAAAATGCACATGCCTCTTTCTACAGAGCTATGAATATGAACATTAATGCCATCCAGACAGCAGTCCAAATAATATAATGCAAGTCACTCAGTAATATATCACATACTGTACAAGCTATCACTGGCTGGGTCACACTCCAGGGAAAGCTTGTGCAAAGGCGCTAGTTTTAAGATGCATAAGCAAGAGAACTGGTGCAGGCTGTTTAATGTCCATCAGTGAAGTGTTCCAAAGTGTGTGTGTGTGTGTGTGTGTGTGTGCGTGCATGAGCATGTGTGTAGAGCACTAAATGCTTTACAAGAGTGCCCTAGAGGCAAACCTCACAAGCACATGGCTCCTCAGAAGTCTACATAAATCAGGACTGCTGAAAGATGTGATGGTTCGTTCATTAGTCACTCATTGCTAAAGTATGTGGACTTCTAAATAGGAGAGAATAGTAACATCTTTCTTAGAAGCGAGCTGTGACAGAAAGCCTCACCTGAAACTTGGGTTTCAGGTACTTTTGGTGATTATATCTTCCCAGGAATAGGAAGAAAATGCCATTCCTTTCCAGATGGCTGATTTCCCACTGGCAAAACAGAACTTGCAGACACTTTCAGTAGCAACAAAAAGTTGTGGCATTTGTTTTTGTTTTTAAAGTCTGCCTACTTTGCTTTTGTTGCTATATATTATTTTCTGCTGCTGTTGAAATAGATACCAGACTAGCTGACCATTTTCAATTTCACCTCTTTTCCCCTGTATTCTTGCCCTTTCCCTTTTCTTTTCCTGCCCCTCATCAGCTTCTTTCCATCTTTTCCTGACCTTGATAGAATTGCTAGATGCCAAATTTTGACCCTGACTGTTCATACCTTCTATGATTGGCCCTTAAATCTATGGAGTAATGTCAAAAACGTGCTCTAGGGACAATTGGCAACTCTATCCTCTGTATGAAGTTTGTATTCTCCCCTCTTCTCACATCCTCTCATTGTGATGTGATTACCTCAGTAGTGGTCACAAGAAGCTCCTCATTCCTAGACATTTCCATGGGGACCCTCATTAGTATCCTTATTCAAATAAATGAACAATGGACCTCAGGGTGCATGGACCCACTTTTTCATGATGTCTAAATATTGATTGGTGTATTTGACTGGGTAGAGCAATTTTGTAGTCTGGGAGCTGTCAGTATATTTCTGCCTTTTTCCTTGTACTCTGGGTCACATATATATATCAACAGCCTTGTTAAAGTGCAAAGAGAGCTGACAGCTGCCAACCTCACTAAGGAGAGATTTCATATTCATTACCAGAAAGTGAACTGTTCCATGGGTCTGTTATTAAGGTCAGTTGTAATAACTTGCAACCTCCTTAAAGTCAGACTAGCATCTTTTGTCTGTTAACTGGACAAATGCTAAAAAGGGGGATGCACACTACATAGTTACAAAGCTGGGGAAAGCAAACTGATTGCTCATGTTCACTACTTTTATAGTATAGACTATACCTTACTCTTCCATAAGAACACTGGTTGCATTATTTCTACTCTTAAATATGCTGGATGCCAGGATATGGGTTCTCTTATTAAAAGTTACGAGACAACCATAAAGAATATCGTTCACCAGGTCATTAATCTTTGTAAACTGCCCAGAGAGCTGTGGGTATTGCACAGTGTAGAAATGAATGAACTTCACTATAAAGATCAGGAACACTTGCCAGAAGTGCCCTCTGAAAACCTCCATGATGTTGCTGGTGCTTTTGTCCTATGGCAGATACCTGCAAAGATCATGGGAAGCTGCCTTATGCAAGGGCAAAATAACTGTCTATATAACCCCTCCTGAGTGGCAACAAGCTCAGAAGAGTAGCTGTCCAAGAGCAACTCAGGCAGAAGGAGGGTTTTCATCAGCTGGCTACCTGACCCTTTAAAGGACAGATGTAGAGCATCTATTTCTCTCCAAGGATTCTGACTCACTGGAAGAAACTGCAAACAGGGCCAACAATAGTATCAGTACCTGGCATCCTCGGGGTCAAGTTCCCTGGCAGAGCCAATCCATATCTGGTATCTACCCTGCCTTATCTTTTCTTTTTGCCCTAAGCCAGCACTGCAAGCTCCTCTAGATGGCTCAATCTATCCTCAATTACTTTCCTACAGTACTTCCAATAGAGCATTTAAAGGGTGACTTGACCTAGTTGGCTAGCTCTTCTTTCAAGTGCTGCTATCATATCTAAACAAGTCCACCAGGTCACACCTACCCAGATCCAGCAGGACTCATGCTCTTATGTTGAGAAGAAAGGAGCTGCATGAGCCATCTGAAGAAGGGACAGCAAAGTCTTGGGCTAGGTATCACAACCTACAAGGCCAAATACATTTCAGATTGGGAATGTCACCCCAGCAGATCTCAAGAAGAATGAGTAGTTAATGGAAAAGCACATATTTCACATTTTAAAGAAAAAGGTTAAAATGACCTTCTAGGATTCATTCAGGACCAGACATGACTAGGATGCATTGAACAAGATTACTTAATCACAAACTTTCATACCATTATCTTGCTTTATATTCAACCAAACTTTTAGAAGTGCATTTGCATTTCATTTGATAGGCAAACATCAAGACTAGCATGAAAACTGAAGTCAAGCCTGGATCCAGGTTCAGGAACGCTCTTTCCTCTTTTCTGGGTTTTTCCAGTGTTGCCTCTAGATAGTTTATGAGTTGGTAGGAACATTACTTGTCTACCAGCAATGCCATAACTGCTCACTCAAGGGGAATGGAGTCACCTATATCACCATCTTTATTTCACTCTCCTCTCTCCCCATTCTGTCAAAATGTATATTTTTGGGATAAGGGTGGCTGATATAATGAAGATGATGTACTGGCAGGTTGAGGTATGTAGTCTCAGTTCTCTGACTGGTGCCACTGTCTGAATGTTCCCCTCTTCACTGCTATGCTATCAAATGTGATGTACTTTACAGGTCCTGAGAATGCCAGAAAATACACAACCTTTCAGAATGCTTGGATTGGCTTTGGTTGAGGTTGCCCTTAGCACCAATCTTCTTGGAAAAGCCCAGCTTTTGTTCACTTTTCTTCTGCACCATTTCCTCAGTGCTGTAGAATCCCAGTTTTGTCATTCTTTGAAGTAGAAAGGGCCTATGGTTTGTAGTGTTGCTATTTCTGGCATTATCACACTGGAAGGAATAATAATAAATTCACCAATAAAAGGACATTCAACAAAGTGGTAAATTAGCACTGAATCTGTCAGTATGTTTATGAGCTTGACTCATTCTCCATGACAACAGGACAGAAACTTTTATTGTTTTGCAGACAGCTCTGTGAACTGCTACTAGACAGTAACTTTCTTTTTCATTTTAATAAGACTTTCTTATAACTGGCAATTAAGAGATTAAAATATTCCCTAGGTCTTCTTGATGTTTTAGTGGTGACATTGTTCATGATATATTAGCTTGGTATACAGTAGGAATGGACAAATGTATCCATTCCAGTTTCTTGTTTCTTGTTTTTTCCCCATTTTGTTCCATCCTGATTCCATATTAGTTTATGACTTAAAAAGAAACTTGCACAACATTTACATGTATTCTTGTGCACTATTTTGCTAACATCCATGTATTTGCACATAGCAAGCTTGTCCAATATACAGCTTTTTTGCAAGCTGTTTCCCACCTCCATCTACCAGTTTCTGGAGTCTTTTTGTACTCTGGACACAAAACTGCCTGTCATTTCCCTATGACAGGCCACTGATTGACTTCTTAATGAATTCAAGTTTTAACAAGTACTGGTTAACTTCATCACCTGGCAATCAACGTAACAATGCTTTGGTTGATCACATATCACATACTATTCCTACATTAAATGTTGAAGCTCTCAGAGCTTTGCCTACTGCATAGTTTATTATTTTGAAGGCCCTTGCACTTTAGCTAGTATCCATGTGATGGACTAAGTTGAGAAAGTTTCTGGCTTTGTGTTTTGTAAGAACTTTTCTGTAAGATTGGCAGATTAGTTAAGAATACATGTTTCTACATTTGGTGAACCTACCTCATTAGGATTATAACCCAAAGTGCCTGATAAAACCCTTTTTTCAGCAAGAGAATTACTGTAACTGACTGTGAACAATCAATTGAAATTGAAATGACCCACTACCATCGGACCAACCCACTACCATCGGACCAAACTGAAAAGGTTTCTTCATGGCTTTCCTCCACAACCTGGTTGTGGAGGCAATATAACTGTGCAGACAGAAAAATGAAGCTGATCCCTCCAGTTTGGTTCAAAGTCATGGATTCACAGACTTGGAAATGGAAGGGATTTCAGGGATTACTTAGTCCAAACTCCTTCCAATGCTGGTGATGTTCTGTTACAGCATTTTTGATACCACCTCTACTTAAAGACCTTTAACAAAGGGAAGTCTACCATGAGTGAGATTGCCCCAAATCCCATGTGGCTTTCCCTGTTCACTAAGGATTAAGTCAATGAGTCTGTGCTTTGTGTGAACAGATTCAGATGGCATATTATTTCAGTTCCTTCCCTTATGGATACCTTGCCTTGTGGAATAAATTAAAAAGAATGGCACTTCATGTTCAGGTTCAGCTGCATCACCTAAACCTTGACATTGAACATGAAGTTTCTGGGGATATCCAATATAAATATTGGTGTCAACAACTTCATTCATTTTAGGCTAAGCCTTACTTTATTGACTGTTTTGGTATTCTTTTTCTTATATTTCAGTACATTAAGTAACTCATTAGCAACGATCTGGCTGATTCTGTTCTTTCATGCTCTTGCTATTAAAGCATTCTGCTCGTGACACCACAGTATGTTTCTTAGTATAGAAAAGATTGTAGAGTCATTAAGTAGTATGCTACATGCTCAAAAGAATTGAAATGGGAAAACAGGAGACTAGTAAATTGGAATGAAGCCAACCATCATACAGGGGCACATATATCTTAATCCAAATATAGCAACAGTATATCACCCATGAGAACACAAAACGAGTTAATGCTTTACATCTGATAAGCTAAAAGTTTCTCCTGCTGTGCAAGTCCCTTAATCCCCTTTTATATTAAGTGCTGAGTATGTCTGAAAACTTAAACCTTGTAACTTGGGGTAGTTATTAAAGATAATAAATCCATCATGGTTTCAGGAGCTTGCTATTGTTCTTAAACAACATTCCAGGCACCCCCTCCTGGTTTTACTGACTATTAAGTTTACATAGTTCTTCTAATTGGGTAAATTAGGTAGATATGTCAAATTGCTCATCTCATGAGTTGCATTATCGGATCTCTCTCCTAGTTAATTGCAAGGATTCTGACAAGAGGAATGAACCATTAATAATTAAGTGACTGGTTTGGGTTTGTTTTAGGATAGAGGGATAGAAAAAGAAGCGCTCCTTGTTCAGCAGTTTCTACTATATGATTATATTCTTCTATTCAATGTATTTCCATATTCAACAGCTTTAGATTGTCCACATTTTGAACACCTAAAGTCATTAGGGATGTGGGGGGGGGGTGTTTCAGAATTGAAGGCAAGGAAAACATAGTCTCTTAATACAATACATTGTATTAAGCACTGCTTATTGTAAGCCATACTGAGATCTTGTAAAATAGGATGGCATACAAAAGCTTTTAATAAATGAAATAATAAATAAATAAATATGGCCTGAATCCTGAGCAAGATCCCTTAAGAGGAACTCTGCTTGACCAAATATAGGCCCAACATCGGCAGTCAGGATCTTCAAGTACTGTGGTTGATACCTGTTCTGGACTTAATCTGGGCTTCTGCAGTGGAAGTCTGTTGCAAGCCACCTACCATTTCTTAATCTCCCACAATGCCTTCAAGCGACACCATCTTCCCTGCTTGAGAGCTTGTGTATCATATTTGTTCACTGATACTGAAGACTTCCGAACTGAATTGTGGGCCATATCTGATCAGACTTAACAAAGCACTTCCAATAGTGAAGGAGACTCTGAAGTCGTAAAATCAGCAGGGGCCAGACATCATTGCTAACAAAGCTTGCAACAGCAAGTATTGCCATTCAGCCATGGCAGGCAAATGGTAGTTAGTGCACAGAGCAGAAAATGACAAAAAGTCATAATCAGCGCCCATGAATTGATCCAAGGTAAAAATCAATTCATTCATCCAAGTCCATCTCATGAATATTTTCTTGCTCATTTTAAAGTGTGGGTTTTCCCATTGTGTCCAGTTAGCATAATGCAATGGATCAATCTGTAACTGACATGCTATTATACACCACACCAGTCTGACTGCTGTAACTGTGAGAGGAACCCTATTCATTTTTGTGTACCAAGAACCAAATGTCATCTGTTTGGAGAGAGGGTCTGGACATGAATATTCCATTAAAAGTTATGCAAAGGCTATAAAAGTTTCCTGATTGCACAGGAAAACTTTTTTTTGAAGCTGGCTGTTATGAAAGATAGACCAAAATTGGTTCCAGGGTTAGGGTTTTATTTTATAAAGCAGAATGAGAAAAGCAGTGAGGCTCAAGCCTCTCTGAGTTCCGCCATGAAGCTCTGTCCACTTCATTCTTGTTCCTAATTGCAATCTTTTTGTTCTTGTTTGAATGGGGAAACTTTGCATTTGCATATGCATTTTAAAGGTGTGTAAAGAAGCAAATATTTCCTCCATTGATTAATTTGTGCAAATGCACACATTAGGCTTTTTCTAAGGGGTAAATGTTACAGAAGAGCACTGCAAGCTTGGAAATGCTTCAACGTGGCTGCAAAATGCATTTATGCTCAATTGTTTGAATAGGCTGATTCTGTTCTTGGTTGAATTCCACCCATGAAGTGCCATAACTGAACAGCCATCTTTATAATCATTACTGACATGGCTTCAGGAGCTGATTTGGAATTTAGACAAGAGCCTGAAATGAAGGTCCAGACAGGGTCATGTGAAAGAAGCTAATATTTTTTTTCTGTGGCAGAACGGTACCCAACATTTTCCGAGTTGGAGGACACATTTCCTATTTTGCAAGAGTGTTGTTGGTGTAGTAACAAAATGCCTGCTGTGAGCTACCTTGTGCATTTATAAAATGGCTGTCACTGGGACACAGCAAGTCATTTCTCAGAACTCAGACTGGTGAGAAAAGAAAACCAACTTACCCAAGAACTTAAATACTTCAGTACTAGGCAGAAGCAAGATCTGAGCTCCAAACTACTCTTTTCAACTCAAGTAAAGATAGCACCTGAGAGCTACTCATTTTGCAGCATGAAAGTCACTCCATTATTTAAAAAGTTAATGATATATAAAATCTCAAGAAATAAAATAAGAACCAGGAGCAGCAGGGAGCCTAGTGAATAACAATAGCATTGACTGTGGGCAGATTGGTGTTCATAAGCATCATGCTGGCAACCCAGTGCTATGGTAATTATTTTATTAAAAAGTAATTTATGTAGAATTTTGAGGCTCCATTATGCAGCTTATAAGCATCCTGGCAATATCTTTTTCCTTTTTTCATTGGAAGGTAGGAAGATAAGAGAATCTCAATGAAATCTATAAAGCCCACGTTCTGATTCTATTCAATTTTAGTCAGACTATGGCCCTTAATAAGAAGAGTATTATGAGTTAACATCATAGGTAAGGGGGTGGGCCTTTTTGACTCTCACAACCTGTAAATTGAATATTGCCTGATAAGTAACCTGTAATTTTAAAAATGGGCCTGGGTGACCGGAGGCAGGCATTACAGACATTAATTGCTATGAACAACTGACCAGAAGAAAGACAATTAAGGTTATTTTGGTGTGTCCATCTTTAGCATCATATATAAGAATGTGATGCATTGAAGACATGGTGCTTGAGGGGAGCTTTGCAAATACTCCGGATTGACAGAAGGACAGACAAGTGGCTTCTAGATTGAATCAGGCCACAGCTTTCCCTAGAAGCAAATTGAAGCTGTCATAATTTGGACACGGGTAAGACTCACTGGAGAAGATAATCATGCTAGGGAAAGTGTGAGGTAGAAGAAGAAAAGGAAGACTGAATATAAAGCCACAACCTTGAATTTGCAACAGCTAAGCAAAGATGTCATCAATAGGACATTTTGGAGGGCTTTGGAGGGCTTTCATACGGGCCACCGTAAGTCAGAGATGACTTGAGGGCACATATAACAGCATTTCTCTCCATGAAATACCCATTTCAAGGATATTTCCAAACTAGACCAGCAGGGGATATCTTATTATTAAACAAAGGAAATCTGCATCCAATTTTTCAATATTAATTTAAATGAAGTTTTTCATAATAAGAATAATAACATAATGAAATTATGCCTCATAATGAAATTACTGTTATCATAACAGATTTTGCTTAAAATAAAACAGTTAATATATTACAGGAGGGTCACTATGGAAGCATATGTTACTTTTACAATTCACATACCATGTTAATCTAACCCCTAAGACAAATACACAAGGGGGAAAAAGACTTTGTTGTTGTTAGTCGTGAAGTTGTGTCCAACCCATCACGACCCCATGGACAACATTCCTCCAGGCCTTCCTGTCCTCCACCATCCCCTGGAGTGCACTCAAGCTCACACCAACTGCTTCAGTGACTCCATCTAGCCACTTCATTCTCTGCCATCCTCTTCTTCTTTTGCCATCTATTGTTCCCAGCATTAGGCTCTTCTCCAGGGAGTCCTTCCTTCTCATTAGGTGGCCAAAGTATTTGAGTTTCATCTTCAGTATATGGCCTTCTGAAGAGCAGTCAAGGTTGATCTCCTCTAGAACTGACCAGTTTGATCTCCTTGCAGTCCAAGGGACTTGCAAGAGTCTTCTCCAGCACCACCATTCAAAGGCCTCAATCCTTCGGCACTCAGCCTTCCTTATGGTCCAACTTTCACAGCCATACATTGCAACTGGAAAAACCATAGCCTTGACTATACGCACTTTTGTTGGCAGGGTAATGTCTCTGCTTTTTAGTATGCTGTCTAGATTTGCCATAGATTTCCTCCCCAGGAGCAAGCGTCTTTTAATTTCTTGGCTGCAAGGCCCGTCTGCGGTGATCTTGGAGCCCAGGAAAATAAAATCTGTCACTACCTCCATTTCTTCCCCATCTATTTGCCAGCAAGTGAGAGGACCGGATGCCATGATCTTAGTTTTCTTAATGTTGAGTTTCAAGCCAACTTTTGCACTCTCCTCCTTCACCC
>NW_025335589.1:15919978-15926459 GCF_004798865.1 Varanus komodoensis | reverse complement strand
CCAATGAGTTATATATTCAGAGATAAGGGAGGGAATAAATAGATAGGAAGGAAGGTAGGTAGATAGGTAGAGAGAGAGAAAGATGGATATAGATGAAATAGATATATAGATATATATTAAAGTTGCAATGTATGGCTGTGAAAGTTGGACCATAAGGAAGGCTGAGTGCTGAAGAATTGAGGCCTTTGAATTGTGGTGCTGGAGAAGACTCCTGCAAGTCCCTTGGACTGCAAGGCGATCAAACCAATCAGTCCTAGAGGAGATCAACCCTGACTGCTCTTTAGAAGGCCAGATACTGAAGATGAAACTCAAATACTTCAGCCACCTAATGAGAAGGAAGGATTCACGGGAGAAGATACTAATGCTGGGAATAATTAACAGCAAAAGAAGGGAACAGCAGAGAATGAGGTGGCTAGATGGAGTCACTGAAGCAGTCGGTGGACTGAGCTTAGGTGGACTCCAGGGGATGGTGGAGGATAGAAGAGCCTGGAGGAATGTTGTCCATGGGGTCACGATGGGTCGGACATAACATCACATACCACACCACACCACACCACACCACACCATATATTAAAGTGTAGCTGGAAGGAATTGTTGCTTATGATGTAAAAGCAGATCACCTAAGATTTTGATTAACTATTTCCAGCAGAATTTAGGCTGCATGTTCCTGAGAATTACATTGACTCTGGCAAGGAAACTGCTAGATACAATATATTTCTATTCGCACAATTGATTTTGACTTGCATAAAATCATTGCAATGCACTGCCAGGTCCTGTTATGTCACGTAACTGTAGAAATCAGTCTCCATTAATCAATGCATCAATTCTTCATTTAATCTTTGAATATGTGCCCCTTCTAAGTTAAGCCACCACATTTTCATAAGAATAGGTGTTAGCACTTGTGACTGACTGAAGCAGAGTGAATCCAGAAAGTGAAGAGCTTGGCAAACTTACTGGGTCATAAAGAGCTTCTATCTCAGCAGCCAGAAGTATCAAACAGTCAAGCAAATCTGTCCAAACACCTAACAAATTGAACCCAGGGCTACCAGAAAACATTGCAAAAATGTATGGCTTTTTAAATACAAAAAACCCAGGCTGAAAAGGAATGTATCTGAAGCCACCTGGCTGCTTGGTATGAGGTGGTATTGCGGGTTAAACCACTGAGCCACAGAACTTGCCAATTGGAAAGTTGACAGTGAATCTATCTGGCAGGGTGGTCTTGTACCAGCTTCTGCCTACCCAGCAACTTGAAAGTGTGTAAAAGCATGAGTAGATAAATGGGTTGTGTACCAGAGCTGTTAAAGCACCCTGGATCCTGAACTACTCCCATTGCTATGCTTTAAAAATCTCAAAAACCTCCACCTTTACTTGATGAGATCACCTGGCACCTGGGACATCAGAAACTGCCTTGCACCAGCTCAACTCTTTCTCTAGTCCAGTGTTGCCTATTTTGGCTGGCACTAGCTTTCTAACATTTCAGACAAGGATGTTCCACATCATCTGCTACCTAAACCTTAGAAGAGAAGCAGAGTGACAATGCCAGGATCGATTCCGGGAACTTCTGCATGCAAAGCACACACTCTTTTACTGAACTGTCTTTCCTCCTGCTGTAATTAGACATCAGTTCACATGTACATGCACTCTGGGATGGAAGGCATGTTCAAACATTTCCGCATCATTTTCTAAAGCTAAGGGACTCTGAGCAGTTCCCGGGTGGGAGTCACTTGGGAAACACGAGAAAGCTGGACTAAGCTCCTTGAGATATGTGTGTGTGTGTGTTGACAGTATGCATGTATTTAGCATGTTTGCATCCTTCCTTTGCTCAAGGATGGAAAGAACATGAAATTTTAAATTTTTGATTATGGAGAAAGTGAAATGATTTCTCCAGAGTAAAATTTCTGAGTTTAAATCCCTATGCATTATTCTGCCATATTTCTAGTGCTGAATTAGTGTTTTCACACCTACCAGACAGCCTTTGAGAAGCAATGCCAGAAAGGTAAGTACTGCACTCTCCTCTGCAGGCTAGGAATTCAGCTGATGCAGACAGGTGAGAATATCTTTTAGTTTTCTGTTGGATAAGAACACATTTCCTCATAACAAAGATGGAACAAACAGGACATTTAAAATATTCAAAATGGTGAGAAAGCAAAACTGACAGATTTGCACATCCTGACCAGGTGAGTGTTTTCTTTGTCCTCTGCTTCATTAAACTAAGCTGTAATCAGTTCTGGTTATTACAGTCCATTCCTAATTATGTGTGATTACTTCTCCTCTTTTCCTGCTTACACTCAGTGCCTATATGTATATAGGGCAAAACTAACACAGCTGTCTTGTCAACTGCAGGAGTTTATTGCGAACTGCAGGACAGTATAAGGGAAAGCCAATGTACAGTTCCTTTGAGTCACTGATGTCATAGAAGAGCCATGATGAATCATCACAAGGGTACACATTTGTACATACTGTACATAAGGGTACATACAAGGGTACACATAGTGGCTAACCAGCTGCCCATAGGTTACCCACAAGCAGGGCAGAGCGCAACAGTACACTGTCATCCAAGTTCCCTTACTCCTGGTGGGCACAGTCATTCTGCACAATGCCACTGGAAGGACCATGTAGCCATCAGGTCTGGTAGCTATTCATAGCTTTGTACTCCCTGAATTTATCTAATCCCTTCTTGAAGCCATGAAAGTAGTAGCCATTACTTGTTCTTATGGGAATGAATTCCATAGCTGAACTATCTGCTGTGTGAAGAAGTACTTTCCTTGATGTGTCCTGAATCTTCTTCCACTTTCATGGGATGACCCTGTATTCCAGCATTATGAAAGATGGAAAAACTGTCTGCCTATCCACTGTCTCCACATTATGTATGCCCCTTTCATGTTTCCCCTTATATGCCTTTTTTCCAAGCTAAAGAGTGCCAGCTGGCTGCTGTAAGTCCCTTAATCATTTTATGCTGGAACTCTATGAATGGTTAGACAGAAAAAAGACCTATAGCTCCCAGGAGCTAAAGACCATTTTTTCTGGCTAAACACGCATCAGAGTGTGACTTTTCTACACTTTTTCCTATTCTATATTGTCCTCTTTAGATGCAGTTCCTGGAATTGTACACAGTATGCTAAATATTGTCACCCTACAATTTTGTATAAAGGGAGTATTATCTTAGCAGCTATACTTTCAATTCCTTTCCGATTATGCCTAACATGGAATTTGCCTTTTTCCAGTAGCCACACACAGAGCCCACGTTTTCATAGAACTGTCTACCACAAATCTTGGGTCATTCAGTGCTTTCTCAGATCACCTCAACCTATACTTGAAGTTGTTTAGCTTTGTTTTGTTTGGTTGCTTTGTTCCAACTTACATCAGTTTACTGTTGCTTATACTGAACCACATTTTCTGTTCAATGCCCATTCTCTCAGTTTAGAGAGATCCTTTTGGAGCTCCTCACAACCCCCTCTTGTTTTAACCACCCTTAATAATTTGGTGTCATCAGCAAACTTAGCCTCAGGTAGGCTCTTTATTGCACTGTATGTGTAATACTACTAAATCTGTCCCCTGCGGGCAGTAAGGAATAAATGGCTCTTGAAACTGTTCTGAGGCAAATACAGCAGGGCTGCAAAGCACTACTTGGTTCTTTGTTGTTAAATGTCTACCAGATTGGATGTTTAAGATTTGCCTTTTATTGGACCACTTGGATTTTCTTTGCAGTAATTGTTGTGTCTTTCAGTGCTGGGCACAATATGTTTGCATTCTAGAAACTGCAAATTATTCACTGCAAGTCCAACCAGATGGAAGGTTTTATTAATCAGTAGTTCATTTGAAGTGCTATAGTGATAAAGAGTACTTTGAAGAGAGACAACAAGCAACAAGACAACAAGGTCTACAGTGCGGACTTTAGTGTAAAATATTTCTGAGATGAATGTTCACTGTATTTCTGTCTGTGTTACATTATATTTCACATTTGTTTTACAATAGAATTGTCTGACTGTCTGTCTCGCATTGTCTGTCATCTGTCTGTCCATCTCCATCCATCCATCCATCCATCCATCCATCCACCTATCAATTAAAAAAGACCAAAAAATCATTCACAAACTCTAAACAGCTAGGTGAAATGAAATCAGACATTGGCTAGGACAGCTTTCTGAAATAAAAATATATTCAGGTGGTAATGAAAGAAATATCTTCATGGTGGAGGGATGTGCAACACTGGGAATCCAATTTTATGGAAGCCTGATGGAATTTTGCCCAGCATTTCTGCTCCAGCAAGTAGCAGTGAACTGCATGAAGTTTTTTCCCCAGGTGCTAAGAATATGTTGTACATTTTCCAGGCGTCTACCATCTGGTCAAACTGTAATGTGTGCATATTATAAATGCAACAAAACCAAAAATCAGGGTGTTTCACCTGAGCATTTCCATGGATCTGACATGAAACGTCTTGCCTGGTCAATATCCTTGGAACTGTCTGCTATCAAAGAACAGTAGCTACCGACCATGGTCATAGACCAAGAGATACTGCAAATAAGTTTCTTTGTACTCAACCTGCAAGGAATCAGATGGAAAGCTACCAAGTAAATGCAGTGCTGTGAGAAGTCCTTTTGTTTCTGGAAGGGGGAAGAATGACTATCATGTGCTTCACAGTGGGTTTCTTGTTAGGGGGAGGGAAGGCATTATTTGTTTGTTTTGGACTTAACAGTTCTCAGCATCCTGTGCCTTTTCCAACTTGCCCTAGACTCTAGGTGCTCAGGAAAGTAGAAGAGTGTGATCCAACCCATTAACGGGAGCACAGGCTTCCTCTTAAAATGGAGGATTTGGCAGGACTACTTAGGGACAAAAAAATTTACAGGGACATATGCAAAGGAAGCAAACACTTCTCAACACCCACACCCACACCGAAAATGGAAGGTAAGGATACTAAGGGGACATTGCCCACTTCTATTGAATAAATACATATTTATTTCTGAGTAAATATGGATAGAACTACACTGTAAGGGTTTTACAGGGAGTTGTATCCAACACACTATTCATTTAAATGGAATCCCTCCAAACAGGATTCCCAGCTTTAAATTGAACACACCCTAAGCTAACAGCAAATCTACTTGCATTGATCTACTTAGTATGATTTATTTTAATAATAGATTTTAAATTTCTGATAACAGAATTTGGAAATATTTTATTGCTGAATTTAGACTTCCCCAAGAATATTTATTCAACGTTTGGGCCCAGTTGGAAATTTGCTTCTTATGCTTACAATTGTTAGAAGCTTTAAATGCCTGCTGTTTTCTTCAATTCAAACAACTAATGTTCTAAAAACACTTCTGAAGATATAGATCTTTTCCCATTTGAATAGCAATCTGCTGTGATTAGCACTTTTGCTGCTGCAGAATCATTTGAGACTGCCAGGTTCTTATTATTTTGTCATAGAAAAATTATACATTTCAGTTTGTATTGTTCAGCTTGTGAAATTCAAGATTTTATTTTAACTCATGTTTTCCTGAAAAAAAAATACCAGGCATTTCTTACCTATTTCAAGTAATAGTTTAAAGTTTTTAGAATAATAAATTTAACCATTCACAATGGCACTCTTTTTGTATTGGTTAAACAAAAGACCCAATTCCCAAGCGTACTTATCTATGTAAGTTTACTGGTCTCAACTTTATCCTTTGACTTTACAGATTTTTGGAAAACTAGAAGTCAAGGTATTAGTAAGGACTGAACTGACCTCATCATAAGTTGTAACTGGCTCATCTAATTGCAAATCCAGTGCTACAAACTCAGACCAGAACTCTTTGTTGTCATGAGATTCTGAAGCACCTTCCATTTGTTGGCACGCATGCTTCACCAAACTGCATCTTAGGAATATGACATGAGTAATATGTTGTTTTTTCTTGGACTGTGATAAACTGCTTCATAATATATTCTTGCTAGTTTGGTTATCACATCTGCTTTGTTTATAATAGTAAATTTAATTATTAAAACCTCCTTGTTTAAGACCATGGTTAAGTCTATATGTCACTTCAAGCTACACAAAACCAGGACATTATAATTCAGGCTCATGCCCTATGCTAAATGTTGATATGGAATGTCATCAACTGTGCTTGATTACAAACTTACTCTCCATTAAATTGCACTTTTCTTGGTCTTTCAGACCCAAATCCAAACAGGGATGATGGAGTACCTGGGACCAGCAAAAATATTCCATGCTGCCTTGGTCTTGAATTGCTTTATAAAGTATCTGAGCTTTGCTGCACTCCTAGAGGAACGCTTCTCTAAGCTGACACATGCCTGTTTGCTGTTTACTTCAGTAGCTGGCAGAATGAGTTAAAAAAAATGAGAGAGGCCTCTTCTAACAACCTTCAAGAGCAATCTTGGTCACGCTGTACGATGACCTGTGCAGGGAGAAGGACAGGGGGAGTGCGTCCCTGTTGGTTCTTCTGGACCTCTCAGCAGCTTTCGATACCATCAACCATGGTATCCTTCTGGA
>NW_025335589.1:15915921-15919878 GCF_004798865.1 Varanus komodoensis | reverse complement strand
AGTCAGGCATGTGAGAATCTATAGCCTTTTCTCTGTCGAAACATGTACAGGAGAACGCCTAGATGCATTAATTTGTATCTCAGGTCTGTTTTCCAAGCTGGGGCTAGATAGTGGCTGCTGTAATTCATATTCAATAGCATTTTCCCTGTTAGGTTTTTGCCAGAAATACTTTTCAGTTTTATTAAGGAAAAAATGGTTACCTGAGTTTTAAAGCTATTGTCTTTTCAAATTGTGCATATTATACGTTTGCCATAGCAACAAAGAAAGAATGCAAACTATTTTGCCATTTCCTTTAACATACAGTTGTAATAGGCACTGTGCAAATTGCTTTATTTCCCACAAATAAGATGACATCATTATGGTATGCAACACTGAAATGGTAACCATTTATAATTCACTAGACTTTATCCCCGTTCACTTTGTGGAATGTCTCTAGATAAATATATATATTTTAAAAACTTCATTAACCTTAAGTCATTTTACATAATGTTTGCAATCGGTCTGAGATAACATAACCAAAAGGAACATGGAAATTTATTTTTAAAATACAACTTTACTGAAAAAGAAATCCTATGAAATCTAGGGTAGCAAGTTATCATTCTTACATTTTTAAAAATAGTATTCTATGTGCAAAGTTGCTCACAAGTGGTAGATTACAAAGACCTTCTTGAGTAAACACTGGTTGTAGGTTCTAATCCTTAAGGGCTACTAATGATAGTTAATTTGTTATTGTTGACTAGTAATGTTACTGGTTGATAGCAAGAGTAAATAACAGATGTTCTACCCTGAGTGTTCCTCAACCCTTGCCTAGACAGTCTTTCAGGATAGATACTATAGTCAAGTAAATTAAGTATGTGTGAGGCATATATTTAAATAACATCCAGTACATGGAGTTTTAAGACAGACCTTTTTAGCCCCCTGTTTTTAATTTAAAGAGTAAAAATAAAGAGTCTAACGTGAATCAAAATTTATCCAATGTTTAAAGTTTCTCAGTGACTAAGACATAGTTGGTTATGCATAATACAGGTCACACAGATATTAAATAACTATTAAATAAATAACCAAAAAATAAGAATTGACACCACTGTTCTATGGGGCAAAAATCATTTAATTTATTTTATTTGAAGTTTTTGTATCCTACCCTTTACAGTTCCTCAGGTTAAGCTACATTCATTAGTATTCTTGCAAAGCTTCTTTAATTCGTACAATATCCTTATACCCTTTTAGATAATTTATATTCATGTATAGAGAACTCATGTTTTCACCAAAAATGCCAGTTATGATGGATGTTTCATCACATGACAGAGCAGAAACAGAGAGGTCCTGGCACACCTGTACATCTAGAAGCTGTATTGACAGCAAAATGATTTCCAGCTTCAGTTCTCCCCATGATAGAAATTATGAAATATTTTCCTATTTTCTTATTTCAGTTGATATTGGAATCTGTTCAGTTTGTTCCCACTTTCAATGTTTTTCTTTCTGTTATACTTCCTGTAGCGCACTACTGAATTAAACTGAAGCTGCCACATATATTTGTAGTTTAAAATAATGAGAATGTCAACAACAAGAAAAAAAGTGTTGCATTTAATTTGTAATTATATTACCCCTTCCCAAAAATGACACCTCCTAGAAGATGCCAGTGGTGAAGTTATTCTTTGTGTGAAGGCAGCAATAGCAGAAAAGAGTGAAACAAGAGCAACCCAACATATTCCCCAGCTGCAGACAAAAGATTGTGCTGAAATTTCCCAGTTAGCATCTATTTCCTCTGTCCCAACAAGTTCTTATCCAGCAAAAGTGCTACCTTTTACTCTCATATGCTTACTAAGCCTGTGGATACTCCACAAAAGGCACATAAATCACAGTATAATAGCATCTTATTAGAAGGCCTATGTTAGAAGTAATGCCCCATTTCTCTGAGTCCACTGAAATAATATGCTAAGCCTGGCACTAGAAGATACAATGCGGCTAATGACACAGGGCACAGGATGGCTAAGCCATGGAATGAGTTCATATATAACTACACAAAATGGTCCAAGAAAATCAGAGATTACTGGAGCTGATTACCCACTTCCACCAAATAAGCACCATAATATAGTGCTCTAAGGAAGGCAATGGACTTCATCATTACCAGTGGTAGTCGGTACAGAAGACAAGGGATTAGGTCAGACAGATGTATTTGTTTGGATCAAAGATCATAACTAAAAACCATAATTTGATATAGTATGCTCACCAAATATCAAGATCCGTACGAACTTTGCTGCCAGGGGAAGCATAATTTTGCAAACATTGCTCCCAACTCTAACAACATATTTGCTTTCCTCTTTGACATGCCATTCACTAAAACAAACAAACAAACAAACATACATCCTGCAGATTTTTGGCCTCAACCAAACTTATCAGCCTCAAACTTCACATGATACACTTGGTGCTTAAAAAAAGCCAGTACAGTAACTAACCAGGATGCAAGTATTTTAAATGTAGCAAGTAGTAGACTTTTAGCCTGATTCAGGCACCCCCTTCTGACCATTGCAGTGCCATGTCCAACATACTGGAAGTAACAATACCTGAACAGTTATTGTGTTGTTGCTGCTGCTTGTATTCTTAGCACCAGCCATTGGACACACTGGTGTGGATCTAGACTTGTTCATATTTAGAGTTGATTCAATCAGTTGCAATTAAATTAGTCTTTAAATGTGCAATTCTATACAAGTGTACACAGAAAGACCTACAGCTCCCAGATCTTTGTTGCTTGAAAACCAGTGTCAAAAAAGATGCTTTGTGGTGAGATATTGAATAATGTATAAACCTGAAGGAACTTAATGGAAGATTGTCAGTCTTAAACTCCACAGGTGAGAGATTGCGAAAGGACTTTGAAAAGAGATTCAGGTGAGAGCTTGGAAGAGGTTTATCACAAATAAGGGACATGTCTTCAAGCCAGTGTTTGTATATTAATTGTGCAGAACCCGTGGAATAGAGATTAATTTACCTTTGATAAGAGTGTTGCTTTTATCTGTATGTTATGCTGTATTTTCTTTCATGTTTAGCCCTCAGTTTTCACCAAGACAGTTTCAGTTTTATTATTTTATTTAATATGGCATGCATTGCTATTTATAGTATGTAGAATTTATATTTTGTAATTATTTTATTTGATATTGTATGCATTACTAGTTGTAATTATCTGTATTGCTTTTCAAATGTTTTATATTTATTGATGTTTTGTATGTGGTATATTACATTAACTGTTCTTTCTGTTGTTAATTTATTACACTATGAACCACTTTGGGCATGATTTTGTAGAAAAGCAACATGCAAATACAAACAGGAGATGAAATTTCTGGTCCAAAATGGAATGCAGTTGTCTTATTTATTATTAAAATTTATTAAAACATTTCTATGCCGCCCCTTGCCGAAGCCTCGGGGCGGCTCACAACACAAAATAAAATACAATAAAATACAAAAATAACAATATAAAATTAGCAATATAAAATAAATAACAATATAAAAGAAGTCGCCCTGGCCAGATAAATAAGCAGATATTGTTAACAATTAAAATGACGCTTAAATAAAAAGGTCTTCGCCTGGCGCCGAAAAACAAATAACGACGGTGCCAGGCGGACCTCTCTGGGGAGCGCATTCCATAGATTGGGCGCCACCGCAGAGAAAGCCCTCCTCCAAGTACCTACCCTCCTAATTTCTTTCACGGAGGGTTCCCGGAGAAGGGCCTCTCCCACAGATCTCAAGGGGCGGGCGGGCATATATGGTTGTAAGCGCTCCTTCAGGTAACCAGGACCCAAGCTGTTTAGGGCTTTATAGGTCATCACCAACACCTTGAATTGGGCCCGGACTTCAATGGGAAGCCAGTGAAGCTGACGGAGGACTGGAGTCATGTGAACATAACGCCCCGTCCCCATCAGCAGCCTGGCAGCTCTATTTTGAACCAATTGAAGTATCCGGACT
>NW_025335589.1:15732325-15915821 GCF_004798865.1 Varanus komodoensis | reverse complement strand
TCTTTTATTGACTATGAAGGCTACTACATTTCTTCTGAGGGATTCTTGCCCGCAGTAGTATACCTGATGGTCATCTGAATTAAATTCACCCATTCCTGTCCATTTTAGTTCACTGATTCCTACGATGTCGATGTTCAGTCTTGTCATCTCTTGTTTGACCACATCCAGCTTGCCTTGATTCATGGATCTTACATTCCAGGTTCCTATGGAGTATAAATCTTTGCAGCATTGGACTCTCCTTTCAGCACCAGATACATCTGCAACTGAGTGTCCTTTTGGCTTTGACCCAGTCGCTTCATTCTTTCTGGTGCTACTAGTACTAGCTCTTGGCTCTTCCCCAGTAGCATATTGGACACCTTCCGACCTGAGGGGCTCATCTTCCGGCGTCATATCTTTTTGCCTCTTGGTACTGTCCATGAGGTTTTCATGGCAAAGATACTGGAGTGGGTTGCCATTTCCTTCTCCAGTGGATCATGTTTTGTCAGAGCTCTCTGCTATGACCTGTCCGTCTTGGGTGGCCCTGCACAGCATAGCTCATAGCTTCAATGAGCTACGCAAGACCCTTCGCCACGACAAGGCAGTGATCCATGAAGGAGAAAAAAAGACTAACAAGTTGTAAATTTCTTTGGAGATTTAGCCAGAGAAAGGGATGTCACTCAACAGCGTGAAAACTTTGCAGCAAAACAAGAAATTGACTTGTGCTGATATTTGTGTGTCATATCCTATATATATCCCATATAAAGCATAATCATTGACCTTTAAACTGTAGAGAACCCACCATCCAGATTAATCTGTACCAAGCGATGTAGAAACCGAATTGGTTTACTTCAAAATTAACTGAATGGTAATGCAGTTTCACTGTTTTTGTGAAAAACAGACTCTAAAAAACCCATCCAGAAGAAAATGGAAACAATAAAAGAAAATGGGTACACTAAGCCACTACAGTGTGGTGTAGTGGTTAAGAGCATGGGACTGGGACTCAGACAATCTGGGTTCTAGTCCCCACTCAGTCATGGAGCCAACTGGGTGACTTTGGGCCAGTCACAGACTCTCAGCCCAACCTACCTCACAGGGTTGTTGTTGTGGGGATAAGATGGAGGAGGAGATGTAAGCTGCCTTGAGCCCTTTGTAGGAAAAAGGCAGGATATGAATCAATCAATCTATCAATAAAAATAAAGCTCATGCATTTTGTGCATAAGAATGAATAAGAGATGTTTCATTTACAAGAATAATAGAACCACACATTAATCCTTGGTGCTAAAAATTTGGTATCAAATTTTCGGAGACAACAAGGTCTAAAAGAGTATGTCATAGCTCAGTATGGGAGATACTTTGTCTCTATATGTACATTTTAGAACTTTTATTTTTATCTTGTCAGTATCTTATGAGCTGCTCAGCACCTCAATGCCATAGAGATAAAATGACTTGGTGCAAGACAAGTTCTAGAGATATATTAGATGCTGAAGCAGCACAAGTGAACTAGACATGTGTGAAATTTTCATTACAAAGTTTCAAACTATATAAGACCTGAGCAGTTTCAAGCTCAGGAACAGAAAATGAAATCAACTGAGTAGCATCTAAAACTTTTAATGCTCCACAAAAAAATATGCCGAAACAGGCAGTGAAGCTTATGCTCTTTTTCGGTAAGCAATACTTTTTAGAAAATGAGTTTTTCAGATGGTTTTGTTTTCACTAGAAAATTTAATGCTGAACTTAGGAAGCCCAAGTCACAGTTGCTACGGATGTCAGAATGGCTATATTCACTGCATTTCTGGCCTTCAGGTGCATTTTGTCCTTTGCTACCTAATTTTACAAAAATAGAGTCTGTATTTAGCTGTGCAATAATCAAAGATGTCGTGTGTAAGACATTGTCCCTTTCTGTGATGATACACAAGGCTGTGTGTTGTCAAACATTTACCGAGCAGATTACAAAGAGGATAGATTAAAATAAATTAAAGTTATATTAAAGTTAAATATATAAACCACAATGCAGCTATTCAAAAGAATAAAATACAAAGCAAAACAACAAACAGTGTAGAAACAAATAAAGATATATAAGATCAACTATCTAAATCTAGAATGAAGTTCTAGATGCCTGTGGGAAAAGTTAAGTATTTCCCTATCAGTGAAAAAATAATGAGGTAGGCAGCTGGTGAAACCATTTTAGAAGGGCACACCATTAGCAGGGTGCCCAGCTGGGAAGATGTGCTCTTTTGGGGGCCACTCATCTAAATTCCTTCAGTAGCAGCATCCAAAAATGGGCCTCCAAAGGTAACTTAAGGGTCCAAGGAGGGATATGTGGTACAGCTGAAATCAGAGGGTAATTTCAATCATTAAAATCAATGGAAAGTAGAGCAACTGTTTTGGGCTGCAATGCTACTCTGTGTCAGCTAGCTTGCAGTGAGTTGTAGGATGTTCCAGAACAGCCCCACTGGAAACTCTGCCAGAATAGATGCAGTACCGATGGTATTTTGCTAGTGGTCAGGAGTAGGGTGCATTCAGGGCATATTAGGGGTCTATCATGGGAGGCTTTGGGTCTGCAGGATCCAGCCCATTATCAAGGTCCATGTTCAAAATCTTGGCTTTGATGATTTAGTGGTGTAGGAAGGGCTTAAGTCAAACTGAATCCTAAGCTGTTTTTCTTCTAATAAAGATCATATCTAAACCAGAAAAGTGTATTTTTATAATACCTCATTCACAGATCCATGCTCCTTAGCTATCCTGTAACATCCTTTGTAAATGTGCTGTTATTAGCCCTGTGGGGAAAAAATGACTATGTTTATCTGGACCTCTTCTTTCTTTTATTGTGTGTTTTTCTCTGGCTTCAGAGTCAGACTTAAATTTAAGATTTAGCATTCCAAGTCCCTCCCCTTCTGTTAAAAATCTAATACAGAAAACAAAGCTGATCCCTCCATGTTAGAGAAGCTTTCAGTATTTTTAGCCCTGTCAAGTCATCGGCTAACCAAGATGTGATTTCTGTTTAACTTGACAGATCTCTACACCTACATCTGCCACAAATCTTCTACACTGAGTGTATGTGAGCAGGACTCTGCCAGAATCTAGTTTCACACACTGTACCCATTTTGCCTCGAGCAGAACATAAAGTTGTATGCCTGGAATAGCAAAACATTTGCAACACGTGTTTTGCTCTCTCTTGTGTAGTGCTATTAAAGAACACAAGAATTGCCATTCTCAATCAGAGCAATGGCTCCTGCAGTCATGAATTTAATTTCTGAGAGGCTTCTCCTGGATGCTCCAGAAAAAGCAAACCAATGGCAATATGGGCAATCTTTTGTTGTTCAGCCTAGGGCCTGGAATAGCCAAAATGGCACATTGTGTTTCCTCATCAGCTCAAAAGCCAGTTTGAATTGCATAAAGAACCATGGAAAGCCAAAAAGTTTCACTCTTTTTCATATCTGGAAACATATATTGATTCTGAGCCAATTACTTTCAGTCACACTTCAATCTCATTGAAATCAATGGAATGAATTACTTGTGGCTGGCCTCCGTTATACCAAACAATTGTGATAGCAGGCAAATCCCCAAAGATTTGTAAAATTTAGCATTCAAAGTAGACACAATATTATGTGGGTAATCTCTTAGGATGCAATCGTAGGAATATTCAGACAGAAAAAGTCCTACAATTTCCAACATTCTCCAGCCCCCATACCCACATGGGCAATGCTGAGAGCTGTGGGACCTCTGGCTGCCAGACATGCCTAGTATTCCCTTTACAGGTGAGGCAAGTGTCTCACCTTGCAATGCTTTCTAGGACCAACCTGAAAACAGGAGATGCTTCCACAGTTAGTTCTTTCTTTATCTATCAACTTTATTAACAACACATTGCAAAACAAAATAGAATATTTAACAAATATACTAACAATGCACAACTAATATTACATCTTACATACATCTCACCATTTTTAAAGTAATATTATATGGTTAATATGAAATACTGTACTGAAATCCAGTTTCCAAATCCTAATAAACAGATAGAAATCTATTTCAAAATACAGTGATGTTTAATAAGTTAGATTTACAGTTCTCTTTTTATATATGCAAGTACTGCAACTTTTTCCTATCTTTAAACTTACACCAATTGTCTATGAATGCCATTATCTCATGTATGCAGAATGCTTTCCTCCCTATATCATTGAATATGTTAGCTTCAAACTTTTTAGCACTGTCCAGCATTTAATTTCCTATTGTAGGCCTGTAAACACTTCCAATTTGTCTCTGCGCAATGATAATTACTATAAATGCTGTATGGTGATAGACAAGTTAAACCATGTTTGTTTTACCATGTTTTTCCAACCATCCAAATATTGCCACAACGGAATCTTGAGTTGTTTGTCTTCACATCTCTCTTGATTTTAAAAATGTAATCCTCAAGATAGTTCATTTTGTGGTGAAAAACTGGAGTAAAAATTATAAAAAGGGGGTTGTGTCTGAAGCTAAGAAGCAGTTAATACATGTACTATATATACTTGCACTATCTGTCCCAAATGTTCTAGTTTTGAACCTCCTTCAGTCTGGAGGCCAAATTCAGTTTAGGAGCTCTCAAGCAGTGGTTTCAAGTGATACCTGGGACTAAAGACTAAAAGCCTGAGCCAAAGACAGAATAGCCCAGATGCCATGAAATATCATCCCCAGTTAGCTTAAAGCTTTTTGCCAATAACCAAGTTATCCATTATTTAGAATGGGGGAAATATTCAACGGGATCCAGGAAACCACCAAACAGTCAGTGGCTGGGGGAAGGCATAAGTAAGGGAAGGTGGGCATGTCTTCAAGGGGACCCCATTGGCTAGGTTAGAACCCCATAAGGCCCAAGCTGCAGCCTATTAGTTTTCAGTTTCCAGAATGATTAGCCCACAACATGGGTTTCCAAGTTCTCTTCTTTGGAAGAGGAGTTTTTTGTTTGTTTGTTCTGTTCTGTTTTTTAAGTAGGAAGAAAAGCCAATGTTTTAAAAATGTCTCATGCTTACATGTACACATTGTAGGGTTGGTGGATGTTTCTTGTTTCAAGTTGATAGCCTTCACTTGCTCTCTCTCCCACATCTTGTTGCCAAAGGAGATCTAGGCATGAGAATCCACAGAATCAAAGGCTGCAATTTCAATTACTGGAACAGAAGGAACTTATTTAATCTCCTCGAGGTGCATTCCCATGCATGTTTAGGCAAAGAAAAGGCGTATAAGTCCTATAGCACACCTTAGTCAGGCATGTGAGAATCTATAGCCTTTTCTCTGTCGAAACATGTACAGGAGAACGCCTAGATGCATTAATTTGTATCTCAGGTCTGTTTTCCAAGCTGGGGCTAGATAGTGGCTGCTGTAATTCATATTCAATAGCATTTTCCCTGTTAGGTTTTTGCCAGAAATACTTTTCAGTTTTATTAAGGAAAAAATGGTTACCTGAGTTTTAAAGCTATTGTCTTTTCAAATTGTGCATATTATACGTTTGCCATAGCAACAAAGAAAGAATGCAAACTATTTTGCCATTTCCTTTAACATACAGTTGTAATAGGCACTGTGCAAATTGCTTTATTTCCCACAAATAAGATGACATCATTATGGTATGCAACACTGAAATGGTAACCATTTATAATTCACTAGACTTTATCCCCGTTCACTTTGTGGAATGTCTCTAGATAAATATATATATTTTAAAAACTTCATTAACCTTAAGTCATTTTACATAATGTTTGCAATCGGTCTGAGATAACATAACCAAAAGGAACATGGAAATTTATTTTTAAAATACAACTTTACTGAAAAAGAAATCCTATGAAATCTAGGGTAGCAAGTTATCATTCTTACATTTTTAAAAATAGTATTCTATGTGCAAAGTTGCTCACAAGTGGTAGATTACAAAGACCTTCTTGAGTAAACACTGGTTGTAGGTTCTAATCCTTAAGGGCTACTAATGATAGTTAATTTGTTATTGTTGACTAGTAATGTTACTGGTTGATAGCAAGAGTAAATAACAGATGTTCTACCCTGAGTGTTCCTCAACCCTTGCCTAGACAGTCTTTCAGGATAGATACTATAGTCAAGTAAATTAAGTATGTGTGAGGCATATATTTAAATAACATCCAGTACATGGAGTTTTAAGACAGACCTTTTTAGCCCCCTGTTTTTAATTTAAAGAGTAAAAATAAAGAGTCTAACGTGAATCAAAATTTATCCAATGTTTAAAGTTTCTCAGTGACTAAGACATAGTTGGTTATGCATAATACAGGTCACACAGATATTAAATAACTATTAAATAAATAACCAAAAAATAAGAATTGACACCACTGTTCTATGGGGCAAAAATCATTTAATTTATTTTATTTGAAGTTTTTGTATCCTACCCTTTACAGTTCCTCAGGTTAAGCTACATTCATTAGTATTCTTGCAAAGCTTCTTTAATTCGTACAATATCCTTATACCCTTTTAGATAATTTATATTCATGTATAGAGAACTCATGTTTTCACCAAAAATGCCAGTTATGATGGATGTTTCATCACATGACAGAGCAGAAACAGAGAGGTCCTGGCACACCTGTACATCTAGAAGCTGTATTGACAGCAAAATGATTTCCAGCTTCAGTTCTCCCCATGATAGAAATTATGAAATATTTTCCTATTTTCTTATTTCAGTTGATATTGGAATCTGTTCAGTTTGTTCCCACTTTCAATGTTTTTCTTTCTGTTATACTTCCTGTAGCGCACTACTGAATTAAACTGAAGCTGCCACATATATTTGTAGTTTAAAATAATGAGAATGTCAACAACAAGAAAAAAAGTGTTGCATTTAATTTGTAATTATATTACCCCTTCCCAAAAATGACACCTCCTAGAAGATGCCAGTGGTGAAGTTATTCTTTGTGTGAAGGCAGCAATAGCAGAAAAGAGTGAAACAAGAGCAACCCAACATATTCCCCAGCTGCAGACAAAAGATTGTGCTGAAATTTCCCAGTTAGCATCTATTTCCTCTGTCCCAACAAGTTCTTATCCAGCAAAAGTGCTACCTTTTACTCTCATATGCTTACTAAGCCTGTGGATACTCCACAAAAGGCACATAAATCACAGTATAATAGCATCTTATTAGAAGGCCTATGTTAGAAGTAATGCCCCATTTCTCTGAGTCCACTGAAATAATATGCTAAGCCTGGCACTAGAAGATACAATGCGGCTAATGACACAGGGCACAGGATGGCTAAGCCATGGAATGAGTTCATATATAACTACACAAAATGGTCCAAGAAAATCAGAGATTACTGGAGCTGATTACCCACTTCCACCAAATAAGCACCATAATATAGTGCTCTAAGGAAGGCAATGGACTTCATCATTACCAGTGGTAGTCGGTACAGAAGACAAGGGATTAGGTCAGACAGATGTATTTGTTTGGATCAAAGATCATAACTAAAAACCATAATTTGATATAGTATGCTCACCAAATATCAAGATCCGTACGAACTTTGCTGCCAGGGGAAGCATAATTTTGCAAACATTGCTCCCAACTCTAACAACATATTTGCTTTCCTCTTTGACATGCCATTCACTAAAACAAACAAACAAACAAACATACATCCTGCAGATTTTTGGCCTCAACCAAACTTATCAGCCTCAAACTTCACATGATACACTTGGTGCTTAAAAAAAGCCAGTACAGTAACTAACCAGGATGCAAGTATTTTAAATGTAGCAAGTAGTAGACTTTTAGCCTGATTCAGGCACCCCCTTCTGACCATTGCAGTGCCATGTCCAACATACTGGAAGTAACAATACCTGAACAGTTATTGTGTTGTTGCTGCTGCTTGTATTCTTAGCACCAGCCATTGGACACACTGGTGTGGATCTAGACTTGTTCATATTTAGAGTTGATTCAATCAGTTGCAATTAAATTAGTCTTTAAATGTGCAATTCTATACAAGTGTACACAGAAAGACCTACAGCTCCCAGATCTTTGTTGCTTGAAAACCAGTGTCAAAAAAGATGCTTTGTGGTGAGATATTGAATAATGTATAAACCTGAAGGAACTTAATGGAAGATTGTCAGTCTTAAACTCCACAGGTGAGAGATTGCGAAAGGACTTTGAAAAGAGATTCAGGTGAGAGCTTGGAAGAGGTTTATCACAAATAAGGGACATGTCTTCAAGCCAGTGTTTGTATATTAATTGTGCAGAACCCGTGGAATAGAGATTAATTTACCTTTGATAAGAGTGTTGCTTTTATCTGTATGTTATGCTGTATTTTCTTTCATGTTTAGCCCTCAGTTTTCACCAAGACAGTTTCAGTTTTATTATTTTATTTAATATGGCATGCATTGCTATTTATAGTATGTAGAATTTATATTTTGTAATTATTTTATTTGATATTGTATGCATTACTAGTTGTAATTATCTGTATTGCTTTTCAAATGTTTTATATTTATTGATGTTTTGTATGTGGTATATTACATTAACTGTTCTTTCTGTTGTTAATTTATTACACTATGAACCACTTTGGGCATGATTTTGTAGAAAAGCAACATGCAAATACAAACAGGAGATGAAATTTCTGGTCCAAAATGGAATGCAGTTGTCTTATTTATTATTAAAATTTATTAAAACATTTCTATGCCGCCCCTTGCCGAAGCCTCGGGGCGGCTCACAACACAAAATAAAATACAATAAAATACAAAAATAACAATATAAAATTAGCAATATAAAATAAATAACAATATAAAAGAAGTCGCCCTGGCCAGATAAATAAGCAGATATTGTTAACAATTAAAATGACGCTTAAATAAAAAGGTCTTCGCCTGGCGCCGAAAAACAAATAACGACGGTGCCAGGCGGACCTCTCTGGGGAGCGCATTCCATAGATTGGGCGCCACCGCAGAGAAAGCCCTCCTCCAAGTACCTACCCTCCTAATTTCTTTCACGGAGGGTTCCCGGAGAAGGGCCTCTCCCACAGATCTCAAGGGGCGGGCGGGCATATATGGTTGTAAGCGCTCCTTCAGGTAACCAGGACCCAAGCTGTTTAGGGCTTTATAGGTCATCACCAACACCTTGAATTGGGCCCGGACTTCAATGGGAAGCCAGTGAAGCTGACGGAGGACTGGAGTCATGTGAACATAACGCCCCGTCCCCATCAGCAGCCTGGCAGCTCTATTTTGAACCAATTGAAGTATCCGGACTGTCTTCAAGGGTAGCCCCACTTAAAGCGCGTTACAGAAGTCAACGTGGGAAGTCACCAGCGCGTGTGTCACCGTCTTACCTCTGAGAAGAACTTCTGAATTAGATTGAGTTCCTCAAAAGGAACATTTTATATTAAATTCAATGTCCAGAATCTTGCAACTTTACAAATACGTTCAAGGCATCGATTCTCTGCCTCTAAAGGTCAAGGTCTGTGAAGTACTATAGGGGGCATGTTCTCATACCACATCTTAAGGTATATTATTGCTATACTGTACATTTTGGCTGTTTTAAAATATGCACATTAGACTCCGGCTATAAACATGAGAACAATTTTGCTCCAAATTTTTTTTCCCTATAGTTAATTAGTTGCGCTTTCAAGTTGAATACCAGTGCATGTAATCATGGACTGACAGAATATTGTCCTCTGAAATAAATAATTGAATCATGAAACATTTTTATGAGATGATGAACAAAATAAAGGTAGCCCTCTGGAAGCAAAATTTGGGAACAGTACCAGTTGTCTTGTCATCTGCCTGATCATTAATATGCCGCCATATGTTGTTCCTGGTCTGCTCTTCCCCAGCTCCAGGAAATAGGATTTTATGGCAGGCCATGAGAGGAGCAGTCACTTGACAGCAGGGAAGAGAGAACTGCTGAGTATTTCCATGGCTGAAAAATGTAAGGAACTTCATGCCAAGCTTCTCAGAGCATTCCTTGAGTTTCAGTTTGAAGAGTACTCTGAAAAACTCATCATAACTTTATGAACAAGAGCCTCCACATCATACTTGATCTTTCAACAGGCATTTCTGGCATGATTGTGGAACACATGGTCAGAACAGTTGGCCTTGACAGGAGAACTGTTAAGTGCTTTCAGTATCTGGAATACAGGCTTATTTCCCCCATAATTTCCAGCAGTGCCAGCTGTTATATAAGCAACTATGATTTCAGTGGAGAATCCAAGAAGGGCTAAAGTCTTAAGATGCCTGTCAATGATGGCAGAAGCATTCACTTTTATTATGGTAGCATCCAGCATTTGTCCTTGACTCCAGGGTCAGCATCGAAGTACACATAGTCAAAAGAAACATTTTATGGTCACCCTTATCAGAAGCATCGGTGTCAACAGGGTAGTGATTTGTGTTGTTGTTACATGGCTACCCAGTGGCTGCACAACTTTTTCAACTGATTTTGGTCTGTGCACATTTACAGTTATGTTCTGTGCCCTAGTTCTTCCACATTGCATTTCTTAGCAACAGCAGATTCCTCAGACATTGTTGATGTAAGTTTTATTTCTCTGTCTGTACTTAAGTAACTCTTCTGACAGCATGATACACACTGCCAACTTCTAGAGCAGCAACAATGACAGCCACTGAGTCTTTGAAAAGAAGGAGGTCAAGGCACCATTATGCCTCACTGTTCATGAGTTTTTAATGTGCATTTTATTTCCCATATGCTTCTGCACTGCATTAATGCCATTGTATTTAAGTGTTGATATTAGTGTATGCACTTCCTGGTCAATGCATCAGTCCCCCTTTCAACCTTAGGCAACACCTGGATGCAGGCATTCCATTAATCCAAACCCTGCCATTCCAAGGTCTTCTAGACCAGAAGTCATGTGTCTAACTGATGCTCTGGATGCAGAAGAGGGTCTGACAGTATAGCTTTCACCACTGTGGGAGACAGCAGCTATAAAACTGGTCATTGGCCTTTAAGAAAAACACATTCTCTGAGGAAGTGTGGTTAACTGCATGTCTAAGTCTAATGATTTTTTTTAAGTCTTCAGACAGCCTTTGAGTGTTGCAAATCAAGAGCATTTCCTGAAGGCGACTCAGCTAGTTCGAAGCTGTGCAAGGTTTTGAAAAAGCTGTCTAACTCCAGTGATTCTCCAAACCTGTTCTGATTGGAGGAGACCTGACCCATTTAGACTTTCCTGCTTTAACCCAACCGGATCAGAGGAAATCTGGCATGATCAGACCTGACCAGATTAGAGTGACTAGAACCACTGTAGGCCTCTGATCTCCTCCACCCATAGCTTCCTGGCAACACACACTTCAGCACTCACTTAGTTCCTATTGGTTGAATATTGCAGCTGTCATACTGGTTACTTTTGCAACAGGGAGAAAGTTGGTAAATGCATGGAAAAAGAGAGGGGCAATCATAGCAAGCAAGTTTATTTTAGTATTAAAAACTACTTTGGGAGCTGGATTGGCAAGGAAGCACTAAAGAAATACAATACAATACAATACAAATACAATACATTTTTGTTCTTGAGATACAATCAAGAACAAAAAGAGAGGGGACCTGCTGCAAAACTTCAGGGAACCAGTCTGGAAGAGACAGCTAAGATCGATAGGTGAAAATAGGGTAAAGAAGGGGAGTTTGCTTGCAGTGGCTGCTTGTATGTATGGTGAGAACAGGAGAATAGAAGGGAAGCATGGAAACCATGTCTACATAGAAACGATATGACTATTGAGGCAAAAAAAAAGCCATTGGAACTGTGCAGGGTTGCTATTCATGACATATGAACCCAGCCAATGACTTGCCTGTATTTTATTCTGTGCTTGAATCATTCCCATGATAAAGACCCCTCAGTCAGTCTCTGTTAAGTTACATCTTGTGTTCCTCTTTCATGTAGCTCTAACCTCCATTCCCTGTGCTTGCATTGAGCATGCTGTGTTTTGCCTCCGGTAAGCTGAGAGACATGGCACTTTTCTCAGCACTCTAAATGGAAACTGGGGGAGAACGTTGTGGTGTATCTTTTCTTCAAAATGAATGACGTAAAAAAGTTATGTTTCAGAATAATGCATCCCTGCCCATTAAGCAAAGAGAACCAGTCACCCAAGGCTGCCTATGCTGAAGAGACAGCAAAGGTGTCTGATCTGTGTGATCATTTCCCTATGGTAGTCAATGGAAAGTCATACAAAGACTTGGTTTTGAGAAAAGAGGCACTGTCTTAGAAGGTGAAGCAGGCTGAAGAAATCTGACAGATCAAGCTGCCTTTTGAAACATCATTCTAAGACCCAAACTGATGTTTATCTTCAGTGCATATGTCTAATAAATTACTCTCATTTAATAAAGAAAATGTACTTTGTTTACATTCCCTTCATTTCATTTCTATCCCATATTTCCCCCCATCTATTTCGTCTCACCCAGTCATTAGAGTGACCCTCTTCTCTTGCTTTCCCCCATCACCATCACCACCCCTGTCCCTGGAGACTTATGTAAGGCCCTCAGAGCCTGTTTTACATAAATGGGTTTCTGTTGGAAGGTTTCTCTAAGAAGCTAAGACCAACCAGGGTGCACATGTACTGCAGAACATACACTCTTTCACACCATTCTTTAATTAACCGTAAGTAAAATCATTCTGGAAGGCAACTCCCTCGGGCCACTGTAACAGCATAAGCACCTGCTATTGTCTAGTGATATTAATGCACTCATTATTGGAATCTGTGGACCACACTGTCTTCATATGCATCCCACACCAAGCTGCACACGAAAGCAAAATAAAGCTGGATTTATAAATAGAGATAATGATCATTATATCAGCACAACTGTAAATCTGAGCCCTCTTCTTTAAAACAATGGTTTGAGGAGTCCCCAGTGAAAATTAGAGGGCAACAGGCCAAGAACTGCTTTCTTAAAAAAAGCTATGCTAGGTTTTGAAAGAACTCCCCAATTTGCAAACAATAGGCTAGAAAGCCTAATTGTGGAAATGCCTTAATGATGCTTCCCCCTCCCTCAGATATCTGCACTGCACCATTTAACAGGGTGTTTCTTGAATAAGCATTAAGAGGTTACAGTACATCAGCCAGTTCTGGAACAAATACTATAACAGTGATTAAGAAGTACAGAAATATCTGCAGCATCTGATTTCCAGTCTTTTCGAAACACAAGTCAACACGTTTGAAATTATTAGCAGGGTCTGTCCTTGACAAATGCAAGGGTGCTTAGCTTAGACAACCATGGGATTGTAGGGGATTTTTTTAACATCAAAGAAGGAAGATTGATTATTACTTGTCAAATACACAAATCATAAGAGAAGGAGGTAGACGCGCTAATGCTGTTCGTTTCTCAGTCAGTTTCAGCATGGTGCAATGCAGGGCTAGTGCTAGATACCAAAAAGATCTAGGCTTCAGACCCAGTGGAGGCAAAACTCTGCATGAATTTGCATATGCTAATCCACATATGCTCTAAAGTCTCTGGGTGTGCATTTTTAAAGCACCTGTTTCCTAAGATCAACCTGTTGTGTAAGAAATGATTCTAGAGAGAGGGGAGGCGAGGGAATTTGATTTATTTGGAGGTAGGGGGACCCTCACACAGAAAAATTCAAGTGAGGGCAGCAGGAGGGGAAGCACATTTGGGTAAAAAGCCAGCTAATCTAAATGCAGCTGAAGCAGTAAAGGCCCCTAGCCCTTTCTTTCAGCAAATACCCCTGGCTAACAGGATGACAGGGCAGAGCACCTTCCAGAGATTCAGGAAGAAAATGGGAGAAAATGGTACCTTTGAAGAACAAATACTTTTTCACAGAAGCATCTTTACCAGTTGATAGACATTCAGCTGCAAGTACCTTCTTGTAAGCATTAAAAAGTGTGAGCAGATGTGTTCTTTTCCAGCACTGTCTCCATCTGGATGCATGGAAGGGCTGGGACAAGCTCGCCTCATCTCAACACACTTTCTGCTTTGATCTGCAACCTCCAGAATCCACAGTGAACTATATCTTTTGGAGACAGGGGAAATGCTTCAATTCTGCAACAAGCTACGTGGGAAGGAGGTTCTCTCTTTGCTGCCAAGTTCTTTAACTGAAAGCAATTTTACCATAGGGCAATGATTAAGACCACCGGCACATGAAGTTGTGGTAGTAGAAGTAGGTTCTGAAATACATACAAGAGATCAGTTACAACCAAAGTTACAGTGATGCAAACATGGTCGTGCAGCTGCTTTTACAAGCCTCTGGGCAACCAGTTGTACACTATGTGCAAGGAGTTGCCCAAGTGCAAATAGTAAAAGAGAGGACCAACCCTTACTCCTCCCACAATGCTGCAGCCCCGTTTCTTTTCCAAACATGTTATCCCAGTCTTGAACAGACACATATTTGCCACCAAACTGAGAAACAATTCAGCTGAATTTTATCTCAGCCCAGACTCTGTTATGTCTCTTACTGCAGACAAAGCATGATCCAATTAATCTCCCCCAGCCAGCCCAAGTGCCTTCAAAATTTTCAGAGGTTCATTTATAATTTTGCTATCCTACATGAAGTCTTCCCTCAAGGCTTCAGCCATAGACCTAAAAACAGAACAGCAATGGAAACAGAAACAGTTCCTTTTCCAGTGGTACTGCAATTTTGGAACCTGGATTTCATGAAGTTCCACAAGTAGCCATACATATTATTTCAACTGTGAAGCTCACAGATTGTATTTCTCTTTTCCTCATCCTTCCATGCGCTGTGGTTCGCAACCACTTCCACATTCCTGATATGTTGGAGCAAACCCCCAGCCCCAAAACAAAAGAAAACAAAAGGCTATTTGTGGTCCAGATAGATAGATAGATAGATAGATAGGATACCATCATGACTACAGGAATTAAATGGAGTTTGTTTCTGCTACCCTCATATTAAACCCATTTATTTAGGAATGAGCATCATTTTGTTGCAGAAAAGGATAATATAGATTTAAAATTAAAACTAAGAAATGGAGTATTGGAAGCCATGTACATGCCTGGTGTTCCATCCCCTAAGCTAATGTTTTAAGCATAGGGACAAAGGCTGCTGTGACATCAGGCTGGGTGGCCCCAGCCTTCCTGTGCTGTTCTTGGCACTGCTGCTGATGGGCCTGCTGGCTGCAACAAGATCACCTGCCACACTCTGGATGGCCATTTGGGACTCCTCTGGGCTGAGGGGGGCAAGATTCTGCCCTACACGTACCATCCTCTGCTTCTAAGGTACAATTTTCCTAGATTAGCCCTAGTAGACTGTAATTATTGAATGGTGAAAAATGCTAGAGAATCACCAGAAGGCCTGACTAAGTAAGTTTCTATGCTCTGGGGTCAAAGGAAAATAGAGAACAGATGCAGGATTGTAATTTAACAGATTAGCATGAAAAGTATAAAATGTACAATAATTTAAGACATTTTATACTGTAATTTAGCATCCTATTCAAGCAGTGTCAAAATAATGTCCATTTTTCTATGGGATTGACAATTATCTCATTTATTTTATATCAGTTTTATCACATATGCAAAAATTTATGTGTTGCACACATACACACACACTGTGCATCCTTCTCTCTCTCTCTCTCTCTCTCTCTCTCTCTCTCTCTCTCTCTCTCTCTCATCAAATTTTTCTATAAAAAGGACTTAGAGCACAATCCTATGCATATTTAGGCAGAAAAATTCCTACAACTACCAGCATTCCCCCACTAAGGCTGCTTGGAGTTGTAGGACTTTTTTTCCCATCCAAACATCCATATGATTGGATGCATATGGAATGATTGACTGAATGCCCAACACATCTGTTGTATGTCAACAAGGGCTTAGCCTTAATAAGGGGCATTCCTTCGTCGTCCTAATTAGCTCCTTCTTGAAAGTGGCAGGTATAGATAACATTTTCAATAGGCCTAGTGTTGCACAACATGATTAAAGCTGCAATTATGCCCAGCAACAAAAGAATTGTATGAAATACCACCCGTTGAATTTTATCAATCATGAGGCTTCTGCCACCTTCATTAAGTACTTAATGCTATCGCAAACACAGGTGTGTATGGGGCCCACTCATTCTGTTTCTCAATAGCCATATTAAAGTTCTCATTATCTCAGGCAGCAAAGGAAAGGGAGCAAATCAGTCACCATCTTTCCATCCAATTAAAATGATGAGTAAGGACACCCCATTTATCTTAACATTCATCTCAGTGAAGATGCTGACTTTTGAAAGAAATGCCAAGTTCTTCTAACTCCCTGCTAGGAAAAATAACTTTTTCATTTCACCAGAATGACTACAGATATTGAAAGAATGTTGGGTTCAGATTCATTACAGTGGCTCCCTTACACATAAGCCTCCTTCAAAGGGAGAAAGCCTTCACCTTCCTCTTCACCTTCTTCTGTCCGTAGACAACAAAGAGTTTACAGCAGTCTTCCTCAACTTGTGTCCTCCAGATATGTTGACTGTAACTCACAACATCCTCCAGCCAGCACACTGGGGAAGGCTGGTGGACGACATAGGTCAAAGTCTGTGTCCAGCTCATTCATTACTCTGGGAATAAAGAAAGGTGAAGTATCTTCAAGACTTTCCAGGGACCAAGACTGTTTTCAGCACACCCCAAAAGAGTTTATTCTAACATTTTCTTTTCATCCTTTATCTCCCAAAGTCACAGAGTCCCATCCTCAGATGCCTTTTCATTAAACCTTGCTTTTTTCCATATCCAGCTGGTTCTCTTCCCCTGCTTTACTTCCCAAACTGAGATAAAACCCTCAAGTTTTTTTTAACCCAAAAAGCTAGTTAAGAGGACAGCTATGTCTACTAGTTCTTATATGCCAATGTCTATCCTCCTTTACAACTTATCTTCCTTTTTCTGCCATCCCCTGTCCCTGTGATGGGAATATGGAACACAGGAGTTTCATCTGCTGGATGTGCAGCTTGGTTCCCAGTAGTCTGGATTGCTTTCTACCAGGGCCAACCTAAGTCTTATCTATCTATCTATCATCTATATAGCCCAACAGCCCAAGTTCTCTGGAGGTTCGTGACAATCAAAATATATTACACAGTTCACAAAATAACATCTTCAAATGACTGTGTAAAATAGTTTTCTGCTTAAAGCAAAGAAGAAGATTGTGCTTCCTCCCTTCCATGTACAAAAGCTGACTAGGCTAGCAGTCAAATTCATCTGTACTTTTGATGATTGGACAGCATCCTTCACTGTATCTGAGGGTACATAAGGGGCATGGAGCAAACGGCATGATATGCATGTCTGTAATGCCACCACCCCAGCATCTGTTGCCCAAGGTGACTGGCTCATTATTACTAAAGGTAGTGCCAGCCCTGATGGCTGCTATTATGTGGCTGATCTCATAGTATATGTTTTAACAAGAAACATACATCGTTGAATTCAGGATCAAACTTCCAGAAGATTTCTAATCACAAAAGATGTTTCCATTCTGCAGGATCCCTGGCCTTCCATGCATCATTTCCAAGGGTCTTCTGAAACAAGAATCCCACTTTCAGCTTGTTCCATAAGCACCTAAAACTAGAAACAACCCACAGTATTCCCATCCAGACATTTCTAGTAAAGAGCATTTATATATGAGATTATATACCTCATATATAAATGAGATTATGTATCCACCACATTTCATCTTCTTGTAAATTACAAAAATACCCTTGACAGTTTGATCCTTCTACAGATGCGATAGTAAGTTTACTGGTCAATGAGGCCAAAACCAAAACTCTTTACAAATATATTTCAAGCAAGAATAAAGTAAAAGTCTTTTTAAAGTCAATGAATATTTTCCATTTCTTTGCCTTTCAACGTCGATGTCTTTGTCCAGTGTCACATGAACAGAAAGCAGTCTAAATAGCAAGAAGCAGAAATAACTCATTGCAAGAATGTAGACAAATCCAGACGAGAAGCAGACATCATCCATGGTTCCATCAAAGATTTGACAGGAAGGACAAAAGAAGTCAGGAATTGCAACTTCAAGACATATAAACCTTTCACAAGGAGGAGTTTGATGTTTTCCATTAAAGACTTCTTCCACAGATACTGTAAATGAGAGTGCTTAACATTTGAAGCAGTTCAGACTGCATTCCTATCAATGTACTTGTCAGTTGTATTTCTTGGCCATGTAATTTACTTGACAAGTACAGTTTAAATGTTTTTGAAATAAACCCCAGTGCTCAGAACATATGCAGCCTAACGCAACTTGGAGTTTTATTAGGTTTTTATATGCATTCCATTTGTAAGGGTGAAATATTTAACTATGACCCCTATAGATGTCTCCCTGGACAGCATAATTTGCAATGAGTGTTTCCTTCTTTCATTCAACCATAGCCTTTCCATTATTCATATGCAAATAATCTCCTATGCAGTCTCACATGTTTTACATAGATGTGATTTTCCACCTCTGAAGAATGTCTTTGAACAATATTTTATAATGGGCATTTCCACCTTAAAACCCTGGCCTTTGATGTGTGAGCAGGTTTTAAACATTGTGCATAGCTATTACTAGCCCCGGGCTGGTCCCACACTGTAACTCATACAGTTTTCACCTAAGGATAAATGAGAAATTGATTCCTGGTTGCATGATTTGTGGACATGTCCTGCTCATGACCTCAAACACAAGCAGGAATGCAGACAGCATGAGCCAGGACAGGCACCACGAATACAGGAAACTCTTCCCTTCAGACAGCACAGACAAGGGCTGGAGAAAGGAGTCATCCTCATAGCCTCTTTGCTCCATTTAGTGCAGAATGAAATCCCAGTCATGAGCAAGGCAATTATTACCTTGATGGCTTCTTTCAAAGATGTTGTTTAAATATTAGTAAGTAAGAGAAAATGAATAAATGAATACTTTTCATTTTGGATAAAGCATCATCAGTGGTCATCTTCATTGGTATTCCTATCAATAATAGCACTTGATAATACCATCAAGCCTTGTTCGAGGTTAGGGTATGATCATACAAACAACTTGGTACCACGGTATCTACAGATCATCTTCCCTGGTATGCACCCAACCAAACTTGAAGATTATCGGAGAGGCCTTCATGCCAACTCCAAAAAGAAAGGAATGTCACTGAGTCATACCTCAACCATGGGTGCTCACCCTTTAAAAAACACTCCCTCATGCAGTTTGGGAGGTAAAGCATGAAAAGTCTTTCCAACATCTCCTGGTCTAACCAAGTTTTCCCTGGATCAGGACTAAGTCCATCTTTAAGTTCCACTTTAAGCTCCTCTTGTATGGATCTGTGTTGCTATTGTTATTGCAATTGTTTCTAAGACTGCATTTTAACTGCGATTTTAAAGACTAACATTTGAATGTGATTTTAATATTTTTATGCAACCTGTTCAGGGATTTTATTATACTTAATGGTATAAACTGTAAATACTACAAATAAATAAACAATAAATAAAATTATTATTATTATTATTATTATTATTATTATTATTATTATTATTATTATTGAGGTTGGGGTGGTTGTAACCAACCCACAGTGCCATGAAGGTAATATATTTCCAGGATCCTTGTCTTTTTTTCTCTGGGCCAAATGCCCACTCTCCTTTCATCCCATATGTAAAACTGCAATTTCCTTATGTTTGCCATCTTCAAGGTGAAACATTTTTAATACATAATTTAAAATGTTGTACAGCATTATGACGTTATGCAGGAGTCTGTATTAAACTAGTTTGGCAGAGTTGTAACAGTCCCACAAAATGTTCTTCTCCAAACTGTGAAAGATTCTACCCAGCCAGGAAGATTTTAAAGCTATTCCAAACTTGGGAGTCTTGCAATGAAACTAAGTAGAGCTACTTTTGCTTTTCCTAGCAGGGCACCATCTTGTTTGTAGACCTGTGGATTCAGCAATCTCTGCCTTTTCTCTTTGCAGAAAGGTAGCTATGTTCTAGATATTGCATCATTTCCAGGTGAAAATTAGCATGAAGGGCTGGAAAATATTTAAAGATAGGAAGAACATATTTATTCTATCTCCTCTGTATTGCTTTCCCTTCTACTACCAGGAATCCACAAGGATATTTAAAACATGTAACAACACAGTCTTTCACATTCCAAAACCAAGCAGGCCTCCAACTCACCTTTCCCTCTTTTCTTTTCAAGCAGCCAAGCATATATAAAGCCATTAACAGATAAGGCATTCAAAAACTCCTACTTTTCTTCCATTGTTTCATGTGTGTGTGCATGTGTGCACACTCCTGTGCAGATTCTCTGGTGCAATTATAGTTTAGCTGTGGAGGTTGCCCTTTTCTCAAGTCTTTATCTTTTCATTTCTGAGGATAAACAGTGTTGTCTTGTTTCACTTTCCTCTGGCTATTTCAAGATATTTCTTCTCACAATGTACTTCATATCATTTCTGAATTTCATAGTCAGTATGGCCACCAGGCATGAAGTCCAGGATTTCTCTTTCCTTATATGATTCCTCTCCATCAATAGGCAAAGTTATCAATATTTTAATTCAAGTTATAGTGTGACAGGAGCCTTGAAATATGACCTCAGGAGGACTTTAATGGGGAGAATTGTGCCACTTTCTTACAAAACAGATCTCCTAGCAAAGTACAATCATCTCCCTCCTGATTAAAGGAATATTTGAGTAATTCAGGGATGCAGTAGCGATTCTTGTGTTCTATCTGCATCACCTGGGGTTTCCTCATGGTGCCTGTGTCAACCAATATGGCCAAAGACACCACTCTTGTTGACTGCCAGACTTTCCCTATTCTTGTCTTATTTCTTTAGGTTTTCTTTAATTCTTTAAAACTGGGTGGAGCCTGGCATGCTGCAAAGTGGTATTCGCCTTCCAGGGCTGTCTTTAATTGAGTTGAAAAAGAGCAGTTTTATGATTTGGAGCTTAGACTCCATTTTTGCCTTGTACCTAAGTTCTTAAGAGAGTTGCTTTTCTTTTAGCCACACCAGACTGCCTTCTGAGAAATGATCATTTTGCAACCTGCCATGTCCACCATTGTAGCTATTTCATGAATTGACAAGCCACCTCAGTGGCAGCCATTTTGTGAGAGGACCCACAACACTTGCTCAAAATTCCTAATTATGTCCACCAAGCCAAAAAGTTTGAGGACACCTAACCTTGAAAGGTTCTATGCTTCTATGTGAATAACATTTATCATGCAGGACCCAATCACAGAATCAACATCCATATGAAGAGGATTTCCATTTGAAAGTCCCAACATCCAGTCATATGGCCAGTTAAATATTACTTCACCCCTAAGGAGGTTCATATGGAAAAGAAGTTACCATGGGGTTTGCGTAATGTAAAAAGGGCACACAACTCCCCCTCCCATTAAGAGTTTTTCTGAACAACTCTGTATAACCTACTGCATCTGTTCCCAGATACTTTGCAGAACTGAGGGCAGATTTCTTGGCAAAGAAAAGTTTTTCTTTCCTTGCCTTTCTGTACTTTCCATTAATAGCTTCTAAATGGTACTGAGATATAGCAGAAAAAAGCAGAATGAGATAGCAATATTGGTGGACAGCAAGAATGAGCAAATGTGTGATGTTTGAGATTATCTATTTATTCATTAAATTTGTATAAAAGCTGCCCCTTAGCATCATGCTCTCTGGGCAGCCATTATAGTAACACTGCCACAGGTCTTTCCTTGCTCTCTGCAGTACAGCACTAAGTTGGCCAAAATCCTTTGTTAATGGCTGCTGTCACTCTTCTTTTGTAGCATTTAGTCCACCTAGACAGCCATTTTTAACATAACAAGGACTTGATTTAGAAGCCCATTGTCCTGAGCTACTTGCAAGGGGTAGAAGGAAGACCAAAGTATGAAGCTGCCCTGTATAAGGCACCCATAATCTTGTACATTCAAAGGGCCACAGGCACCCAGATTGGATCATGCCCTAAGTGCACAACAGAAAATGACTGTGACACTTTGATCTGAGAACCCTGAGACATGCTGTTGCAGGGATACCTGTTTTGGGGTTTGCCAGCGATTCTTTCTATTGATTTTCACTGGGTTTTTGTTTAACCAGCAAGAGGTGCTTACCTGACAATCATTCTCTAGCAATGACTGTGCCAAACAGAGGATATGCTTCCTAAGGAGTAAGCTCAATCAGCTCAATGGTATTGACTTCTGAGTAAACATATTTAGGACTGCAGTGTCCTGAAGGAGACCATAAAGCACTACAGCTTAGATGTATGTGACAAATTCACATTCACAAAAGCTTTCAAGGATGCAAGAACATGTACCTGTGATTGATAATAAGCAAGATTTTAACAAGCAGGAGAAATGAATAATTCATTCTTGCAATGTTCTTTGAATTGGAAGTCCCTTGGTTCTTCTCAAATCTCATGCTTTAGAAGCGTGACTCTGAAGAGATTTCATATGATAGCACCATTCCTTTGTACTTGTCAAGGAGCCATGGCCAGCCTCTAATCAACAATATGGCTTCAGGATAATTTCTGTCCCCCATTTCAAAGTCCAAATCTCTCTCCTGAATACTGATCAGTAACATGTCAGCTTTGTTCCTTTCCATGGTTTTCAGTCTTCTGTTTTTTAAAATTCCATATTCTAAGAAATAGATGGCTGAGAATCTTACGTACAGTGTATATGTTGAAAGGATGTAGGCTGCTAGAAGAATGACTATTTATCACAAGGGTTTTTCTATTTTATTTTATTTTGCATGAGATTCTAGTGAAACCTCAGCCTATGAATGAGTTTCAGAAACCTGGCAAAGGAGAGGCAACTTAATGAGAGATAAATGCAAGCTGACCATCCAGGAGGTGGGGGGGGGTCCCTAGCCTAGGTTAGAGGATTTTTCTCCACCATTGAGGAGATGCCACCAGAAAAATTGAGAAAAGGGAAATTATCTCCTGAGGCACAAATATATGTTTTTGCCCCCACTTCCAGTTTTTTTTGGGTTTTTTTTTTTTTTTTTTTTTTTGGAAAGGCCTTCCCAAGAAATCCTCCCTGCACACACCGCTGGCACAGTAATGGGGATGTTCTGCTTTGAAGAGCTACCCTTGTAAAACATCTGATTGAATCAAATGGGCATCCTATTTTTATTGATTTATAGTTTATCCAGAGTATTATTTATTTATTGTTGTGAGCCGCCCCAAGGCTTCAGCAAATGGAGCGGCATAGAAGCTTTCCAAATAAACAAATAAAATAATAAATATTTCTACTTTGCCTACTGGATAAAGTTCTTGTTGTCTATGCCATCAAGACATTTCTGACTTATGGCAACCTTATTAACACCCTCTGCGATGCTCAGCTCTTGTAAACTCAAGGCTGTGGCTTTCTTCATGGAATCAGTCCATCTAATAATTGGTCATCATGTTTTTCCACCCTTGCTTTTCCCTAGATTTTCCCTTTTCCACTGAGTCTTGCCTTCTCATCATGTGCCCAATGTACAACAGCCTCAGTTGCATCCTGTTGATTTCCAGCGCAAGTTCTGGCTTAATTTGACCTAGGACCCACTTATTCATCTGATTTGAATTTGTATCGCTTACAGTTAAATATTTTATTGCCTGATTGTATTGCTGTAATGTATTATTGTATTTTTATGGAATATGTATTTTTGTTCTACTGTAAGACTCCCAGCGAGCCCTATGGGCTATGGGGCAGCATACAAATGTGATAAATGAAAAAATGAAGGGTAAAGGTCTATACTAGTTTCCTCCCAGTCTTTAGATATTCCAGGTGTTGCTCTTCTAAATGGCTGCACCCCAAGAATATCAGCACTTGTCCCAAGAAATTATCAGAGTTCCAAAGTTGTGCAGCAGGAAGACAAAAAGGAACTTAGCCTGAATATCTCCATATTTGTGAAAATGACATGGCAGTATGACTAAAACATTGTCTTGTTTTTATTCCTTTTCCTCTAGTGATCATTTATTATGTTGGCACAAGAGAAATTGATAGAATACCAATGCTTTTATTTTGTTGCATTTCCTTTCTTGAACTCTTCCAATGTCAAAGAGGCAGAAGCCATCAAACTTGTCCATTTGTGTGTGATATATTAGGAAAATATTATGTCCTTCTACATTGTTTAACTTTTCCTTGCAACAATGGTTTGTCCATTCCATCTTTCACAACTGGTGATGTATTAGAGTATATGTAGACTATCTGTAACTGGATGCACTCCAAATATTTTAGACTACAGTTCCCAGCATTCTTGGTCATTGACCATGCTGGCAGGAGCCAATGGAAGTTGAAGACCAAAGCATCTAAAGGACACCAGGGAGGGTAAGGCTCTGTTAGACTATGTTAATTCTTTGCCTCCGCAACAGCTTAATTGTATATATTTATTATCATTATCTGCCTCCTAAACTATAGGGCTTGAATATAATTCTTAAATCCTAGTATGCTAATACATTGTGCACTGCAGTGTATATAAGAGAAAGGTAAAGACTGTATCAATTGTATTAATTTGTAATCTCCTCCAAACATATGCTAAAGTTTTATGCTATCCCAATGTAATTTTGAGCCACAGCTGTCAAATTTTATGCTGCTACACACAACTCTGTATTGATACATCAAACACACACTCTATAGTTAACACACAACCCCTGCCCCCATAATTGAAGAATCACCTCCAGCCCTGCACCAAACTTTTGTTCTATTTTGTGCCGTAAATCCCAACTTTTGTGCCACCACCTAAAACATGAAAATGGCTCACTCTTAGGTGATGCCTGGTTGATCATTAAAAAACCTGAATTCTAAATCATTTGAAAAACCTGCATTCTAGGAAAGTCTCAGCAGTTATAGGCAGTTTATAAATACATGTATAAATAAATAAAATAAGTATCTTCTGAAAAACATTTTTATGAACGTTTCCTGACACAAAACTCCAGTTTTGTGCCACCACCAAATGTGTGAAAACACCTTTGTTATGGGATGGCAAATGCTTTTCAAAAAATACGGATCTTCATACTTCCTCTGAATGTATGCCAAAGTTTTATACTAGTCCTATGCAGAGAGGGGAGAGTTGTGCCACTGTTCCTGAATTTGTGCCATCATCTACAACCACAGAAAACACAACCTCAATGTCCCCCAACTGTCATTACTAGTTTTATGCTGTTGTTTTACTGAGAATCCCAAGTTTTGTGCTTTTGATGTTAAGTTTTGCTAAGTTCAGTGGAACTGTTGACATTTAGTCATCCAGGATGTACACAGTTGGATTACCATTAGATTTTAACATTAATGCCAAATATTAACACTTAGAAGAGATCTAGTGTTGGTTAAAAAAAAATAACACATGATGTCATAAGTATTTAAAAGGAATTCTATAAATGACTGCTGAAAGTCAGTGTGCTCAATAAAAAGAGATTTGGAATCTTAGTGCCAAATATGGAATGGCATCATTCCCCTTGGCCAGCACTGAGGGACAGACATCCATGCTCTGTTGTGCTTTCATGAAGTTTAATCTTCACAGAAAAACTCGCTGTTTTTAGGGGGAGCAAAAATGCCTGCCCTTCTCTCTCTCTTTTCACACTTCTTCACAGCCACTGTTCCCAACTGTTGGTGCTTTGCCAGTTTTTGTTGATTTTGTTGTAACTTCTATAAGTTTTCTTTCAGCTTGATTGATGTGACTGTAAGGTGGAGACACAGGATGGCTGGCCTGAGTGGGTGAAATGCAGCACTCCAGTCTCCCCATATGGATACATCCCTTCACCAGAACCCCCTTCATGTATTACATCACTCAGCTGCCCAATACCAGAAGTTCTCCTGGTGGTTCACAGCAATAAAAAGCATACTAATGCATCAATTACAATAAGAAACAACCCCAGTGCTTCATTTCCTGAATGCTAGCAATATAATATTTCAAATTAGTTACAGAACAGGAAAATCAAAAATTACAACATCATATCAATTATTATTAATCAGCAATGTGAAGGCCAGGGCCAAACACACAAATGACTTTTCCAGTGCATTGAGGTATTAATAAACAATACAGACTCCCAACATTCACCCCAAGACTACAACATGCAGAAAACAGCAACCAGATTTCTTTTGGCCAGCAGCAGTTGAGCTCTCCCTGCTCTGCTCTCTCATCCTCATGCAGTCTTCAAGGCCCCAACAGAAGCAAGTGTGGTGGCTACTCCTCCCCTTTCCACTCCAGATTCCCTACTGCTTTTGGAGGGCCAGTGGGTCTGCAGCTATATACCCAGCCACTTGGAAAACTCAGCATTCTCCATTTTCTCATCCTGGTGCAGTTTTCAAGGCTCCAAGAAAGACAAGAGTGATAGCAGTGATTAGTCTCTTTCCCTACACTCTGGATATTCTAACTGCTTTTCATGGATTTTGTGAATATTCCTTCCCCGCCCCTTTCCGAACAGTTGAAATGGTTCTCCTAGCACTTAGTTACTGGCAACAAGAGCTTTAAGCTAAAAATATGCTGTTATTGGTACCCCCCACATTTGACTTCAGTCCAGCCTAACACTGAGATTCACATGCACCCACTGAGCTTCTCGTAATAGAAAGGGGTCTTGGGACTGAAAGAAGCTCAACTCTCCCACTGTAGAGTCTTTGAGTTGCTCCTGTCCTTTGGCCTGTGCTTTTCTTTTTTGTGTTCTTTTAGTTTGTTTTGCTCTTAAAAACTGCCCTGAGGAATAATAAATACAGAAAGGTAAGTCTACACATACTTTCAAGTTAGAAAGAGGCCTTATGGTGCCTGTCCTTTCTAGATGTGAGTATTCACCATCTATTATCTTTTCACTTTCACCCAAACTAAGTTTTGTTGGGTGGAAGAAAGGTGTTTTGTTTTTTGTTTTGTTTTGTTTTGTTTTTTTTGAAGTTATGTGTTAGGAGCATAGGATGAATCTACATTTGAACTAAGAGCAGTTCAGAAGAGGTTGGACCCAACTTGAAATGGAGCTTCACTTTCCAAGTGGCAGGGGTGGGTTGAGGGAGAGTTTGCATGTTAAGCTTTCTCTCTCTCAACTTTCATGCAATTCCTAATAAAATGTTGCCCTTAAAATTTAAACTAAATCATCATCTCTGAGATGAAATTGTTTTACAAGCAAAAAAGTATGTGTATGTTCTGAAAAAAGATGGCTTTTTAATGGAGTAATTATTGTATGCTTATTGTATTCCCATGATAATTAGCTTGATTTCTTTTTTAAAAAATGTAATTATTCCCAGTATAACGATTCCCTGCTGACACTGGTATTTTTTCATGCTGAGAATAATTATGCCATGTTCCCTTGGAACAAATAGGAGCCAATCCACAGGGCCCCTTGCAAGTGCTCAAAAACTTTTCTAACTAACTTTGTCTGCTGAAATGTATTCTCAGCTTCAAACTAATAGATGGTTTGGCCACCTGCCTCATAACCTGCCCAAAGGATATTTTCTGAGTGTTTTTACTTTTCATTTGCTTCAATGTATCAAGTAGCTTCTAAAAGAAACAATGTCCAAGTCTATGGAATGGCATAGAAGTTTTAATAAAGTGAGGTATTTTCCCTCTCTCAAAGTGAGCTGTAAATAACTAGCAGTGTTGCTGTAAAGTGGAAAGAAGAATTGGATATGCATTATTTATATTGTCTGGAGTAGATTTAGACTCTTTCAGGCATTCTGTGAGTCTTGCAGTCAAGATGCAATCTTTCAATAATTCAGATGTCATCATAGAGGAAGGTGAAGTCTCATTGGGAAAACAGTGAAGCAACCAATTTGAAGGGCTGGAAATATGCAATACATGGACAAAGTCAACTTACTGTTTACTGTGCATTTGCATTAAAAGTTTAAAAGTACTATATTGGCTGCAGTTGGAAATTATATTCCTGGTAGACCAGGGGACTTCATTGTGGGTTGACAAGGAGACAGGAATCTCTGCTGTACCTCCCAGAAGTTTCTGCTGACCTTGGACAAAAGATTTTTAGTAAGGGAATACTGGCACTGTCAATGATGCTTGGAGGATTTGGTACCAATTGCAGCCAGCATGAAACACTTTTTTCCTACTTCACTGATATAATTCCTCAGGTGAGCAAGTATAACCTGATAAGTACTAAGGCAAGCTGCATGTTGGCGAGACTGCTCTGGTCAGGCCTCCAGGTCCCCCAGAATCTCAAACAGAGCTAATGAGATTTAGTGCAATGAGATTTGGGTAGCCAGTTGTAAATCCACAGAAAATAGGACAAAAGGACAATAGGCTAATTTGAAAATACCACTTTATATGAACAGATACATAAATATTATAATTCAAATAGTCACACACATAGTGGAAGATGATGACCAGATGACCTGTGTGCCTTGCTCAGTCTGCTGGCCAGATCCTGTTGCCACTGTATACCAAATTTGTTCAGACCAGTATATCACAATGTTTTCATGTGTGTGTTTGAGGCATATACTTCAGTATATGCTAAACTTGTAGTACTGTTCTGGAGGAAAGGATGCTTCAGTGAACTGGACCATTTTTGGGATTTGCCTTTGCCTTTGTTTTTGGCGGTTTCTACTAATGTGGAATCTGTGGATAGCACAAACTTATCACATGGCCTCAATTCCTGGGAGAGGAAGGCTAAGTTCAGTGTAGGAAGCCTAAGACCAATCAGCCACACTTCTGTGTCCTTTGAAAATATAAAGTTTGGAATTCTTTGGATGTCTCCTTTGTCCTCTTGCTTCAAGGAACAACAAACTTAAAAGACACTAATATGCATGTCTACTAAAAAAAACAAATCACATTTTCTTCATTGGTGCTTATCCAGAAGTAATTCACATGTGACTTACAATTGGGAAGTCAGCATGGTATGTGGGAGCACTTGCTTTCCGGAATTGCTTTTGGGTGGAAGGAAACTTTGATTCCACTGGCTTTATCCCATGGGAGGTAGGAGGATAGTGGCAAACAGCAACTCAGTTTCCACTTCCTCTTTCCCCATTTCCTTCTCCTCTCCAAGATTTTTTGTGAGGGCAGAAAAAGCTGTCAGTTTCTGTCTCTTTAAGACTCCACTCATTCAGTTCATTGCTCCGTTGCTGTACTAATTGCCTGTGCTTTAACAGTAATGAGTGTGTTTTGCATAAATATCACAGGAGTACTCCCTGATAAACAGAAGGACTCTAGGGTAGATCCCTCTCTGAACTTTGGACTGGACGGCCCTTCAAGCAGAAGATGCCATTAAAATATAGGTCAGTCTCTGATACTATTCTACCAGTTTCAGCTTAAAGCTGAAGCAGGAGGCTTTATTTAAATGAATCCTTAGAATTTGTTCAGGATTTGCCTGAAAACGTGCAAAAGAAAGTAATTAGCCAATGTGGGATGAACTCCCTGTGTGGCAGATTGTGACAGATAATTTTCACCAGAGACATAATGTGCTAAATTTGCCTTACCTAGGAATGTGATGAAATGGGATTCATATACCTAGCTTGATCATGGATCAGTAGCTAATGTATCCCATGCCATTTCCCCAAGGCAAAGCACTTCCATGGACTACCACCATTTCTGGTCAGTTCATGGAAAAATGTAACAGAACTCTGAGATAAGGCATGCCTTTTCATCATCCTTTGCTTCAACTTCTTAACTAATATTTCCATGAATACAGAATATGACATAAAATCACAGACCATATACAAAAAATGTACTTACAAATAAAACACATTTCATGAAGCTTTCTAAGAATTGTTCCAGGAATATGAGTTTCTTCAAAAAGGATAAAGTATCTTATTCAACAAACACTCAGAGCAGTAGCAAAAGGAGTCAAGGTGAAAAAAGTTGCCCTTTCCTTCCAGAGAGAGTAGCTACTTGCCCTGTGCTCCTCTGTTTTGCCTCTCATATTTTTATGATAAACTAATGAGCTGCTCTAGCTCACTAAACTTTAACAATTAGTTATCTTCCCCACCCCCCCACCCCCCAAAAAATCCCTAGCTAGAATTAAGGAGTGATAGATTTACTTCACATCCTTGTCAGCATCACTATCCCATTAAATTTTTTACTTAATTCTGACTCCTATTTGTGGGCTCATCTAAGGGAAGCATATGAAGAACAAGCTAGAATCTAGCGTTCTTGTGTTTGATGCACTTCTTTTTCACTTAAGCCCTGACCAGGAAGTGAGCTGAGTGAAGATCAAGTCTACGAGCACTTAGGAATGCTAGAAGCTTCTTTGCACAGAGTATGCAAAATACATAATTATTGCTCAAGAGAAGGTAAAATAAAAGAGGAAAATAACGATTTCTTTGGGAAGCCTTTAAACCTGAAAAACTGACCATAAGGGCAAAATCCAATGCCCTGTACCTTTGATCCATGTAAGCCGCAAAACTCCATGACACCATGGCTTGCACCTGTATTTCATCTAGGTGACTAGTTTTGGTCTTCTCTCCTCCCTGTTCTTTCCAGCATATCCCTTTTCATCCTTCCCAAGGCCAATTTGAAGAGGCAGCCAGTGCAGTTGGGGTGGGGCAGGAATCCGCTATCAGAGGACGAGCACCAATGTCATAAGACCTCAGAGATGGGACTTTGAATAAGCTATTCCCGCCGATTAATATAGGAGGGGGGCATTGGATTATGCCCAAAATATCTAAGTAATAGAAACACTGATAATAAAAATTCTGCCAGTGCTGTTTATAGAGCATAAACCTCAGGCCTGGAACACGCACCTGTTAAATTGTAACAAGTGTTGGTGTTCTTCCCAGCCTATGTTCTAGGAAAAATGTGTAACTGTGGTTTCCAGCTATCCAGGATAGCTGTAGGATACAGGAAAAGTTTTATTTGAAAATTTAGGGGTTTTTTAAATGTTTAAATGTACATGTTTCAATGATTTGCATTTACACTTGTCATAGAATATCTGTTGGTCTAATACATTACAATATGTTCAATGTACAAAGCAATGCAGAGTTTTCCTGTCAGGCTTTGTTTCTTCTGAGATTCTGGTGTGAAGAAAATATGAGGAGTGAAAGCAGGAGCTCTCACTTTAAACACCTATCATAGCTGGAGCCTACGTAAGTGTGTCTTTAGGTGTTAAAATATGCAGTGTTTGACATTTTTGTTTTTCAAAAGGGAATGGGGAAAAACCAGCACTACAAAGGAGCCTTGTTTCTAAATATTCTTTTATTATTTATACGGCATGTCAACATTTTCCCAAGTGACCTGACTTCTAACATTTCACACAGTGGGTGATGTTTTTGAGTGATGATGGACCCTTGGTGCTGATGTACTCAAGATAATTTGGTTCGTTGCTGAAGCGGGTAAATGGTTGCAAACATGTCTACCTTAGCATTAGTTCTGCTTCTGTTCCTTGCAACAGATTCAGATTGGTTACTTACAGGTCTGATTTTCTTTAAAAAAAATTAGCTATGCACCATTTGTCTGTTTTCATGCAAAATTTACTGAAAGCAATGGGGAGTGGAATGAAAAATGTGCAAATAGCAAAGTTAGCTAAAATTAAAATCTTCCCCAGTGTACCAAAAGTGGCAGGCTTTTCATCATGTGCTTGACAGATGCACAACTCAGAAATAGCTCTGGGTGCAGGGAGCAGTAATTGCACACACATAATCTGAGATGTGATCATTAGAACTTGGGTTGGCTATTTGACTGACTTGTATTCAGACTCAAAACCAGCCAAGCCCAAGAAATGAAACCTAAAAAGATTATTTGCTGAGGAAATTACTGTTGCCCCCACTCTGCACAAAATTGTGATAAAACACCAAAGCATCACATCCTATCAAGACATTGCAGACTTCATCACAATTAACTTCAGTTCCATTGGTTTCAATGGGTCTTCTCTAAGTTGGACAAAACCTAGAACCAAACCCTGAAATTCTACCCAAGCTTGACCTTTCCTATGGCTTTGACAATAGCACATGCAGCTACGATTTATTTTTTTTCTTTTTTCTTTTCACAAAAAAGAAAATACACATAAGAAAGTATATATGTATGAGTGTGTGCATGTGTATGAAAAAGGATAGCAAGGGATATTACAGAAATATAATGTATAATTTCAACATCTAACCTGCTCATGAGAAGGCAAAAATTTCTATCTCCTCTAGACACAGTTAAATCAACCAGTTCTCAATTAAGGCCTCAAAAACAGGGACACGTCAAGGATGTCCATTATTGTCTCTTTTATTTATTCTTGTTTTGGAAGTTTTAGCCATGAAAATAAGACGAGCACAAAAAATAAGAGGCTTAAAAGCAGATGGAGGAGAATATACAATATAAAATGAAACGCTCTTGTGATGATACAGTGCTGACTATTTTACATCCACATTTATCTGTACAGCATACAACTGCATAACTGAAAAAATGGTTTTTATCCTGGCTACAAAGTTAATAAGAAGAAAACAAAAATCATACTAAAGTTTGTAAAGGAACAAGAAGAGGAAAACATTTTAAAAATTCAGGATGTAAAATAACTTCCAATTCTGTTATGCAATTAGGAATACATGAGTCAAGACAGAATGACACATTATTTGATGATATTTACAAAATAACTTGGATGAAAATTCAAACGGACTTACAAAAATGTTCTAAATTAAAAGTGTCTTTGTTGGGAAGAATTTCCATTACAAAAATGAATGTTTTTACCTAAGCTGAATTTCTTATTCCAGATGTTACCAATTTCTATACAGGGAACGACTTTCTGTACATGGAACAGACTGGCAGAGGCAATTGAATGTTTTTATTTGGAATGGAAAAACACAAGGATAAGATTCAACGTTCTACAGGCTGAAAAGAAGAGAGCGGGTTTTGCAGTACCTAATATCAAGCTATACTATAATTTGGCTGGTACAATTTATTCCTGTTTTCTTACCCTTTTCAAACTTGCTTCACAATTTGTACGGACTCAATACTAAGAAAAGAAAATAATAGGCTATTGATTGGGCAACTATGCAGAGATCCACTGTATTTCTTTAATCTATTTTTCTCTTAATACTTCATATCCAGAAGAGATGTACTACTCTCTGCTTTTTATTGTCTGTACAAGCTGTTTGAAGAAGCATTCTTGCTACTGTGGGCACAATCATGAAGTGTGTAATGCAACCTGTGGAAAGACCCCAAACAATCTTGTTCTCCTTTGCAAAATTGCTCATAAATCCTACCCAAACTAACACAGTCTTTTGGTAACAGCACCTCCTACTCTATGGGCATGAACTCCCTGAACTTTGCTGTGTCTTTAACGCTGGGCGCTATTACATCATATGCTATGACACTGGAAAACTATAGCGTTATTTACATAATGCTAGAGTGTGGAGAAGAAATTAGATGATTTAAGAAAATAGACGATGGTGGGAAAATGGTTTAATATCCATAAAATGATTTGAAATAACCAAGAAAACAGTTGGACATCTATCAACAGATACTTCAGGGAAATGTGTATGATGCTAATTTTCTTGGCTCATCTGTTCAAGAGAGGCACACATTTCCCTCCACTTGAAATAAGCAAGATGTAGCACTTGTAAACAAGTTGTTCTGGAAAAAAGAAGCAAACACATTTGTATCTGACCTTTCTCCAGCTATTGCTTCAACAGTTCCTTTGTCTGTAATAATCCATAAATTCAAAGTGTTCACCAGTGCTATAAAAAATAGGCCAATTCTCTGAAACTCTCTCTCTCACTCACTATCAATATTAATATCTATACTGCATATGTCTGCATGTGTGTGTAAATATATAAATGGTTTATATTATTTGTGATGGTGATGGGAATATTTATTACTGATTAAATATCATTATCTAGGGAAGTGAATGATCTTGAAAGTCACCAGGATATTCCAAATACCTTCTCATTGCTCATTTATGCCCAATTCTCATTCAGATTTCAGATCACCGTTCACTCTGTATAGAGAAGAAACTTGCACAAATTGGACAATATCCAAACAGGGATTTCCCCAAATTCCCACAAATCTAATTTGTGTAACTTTCCTGCATATGCTAAAGTCAGGCTGATTCAGTCTACAGAGGAAATGTGCACAAATCAAACTGTTAATTGGGAGTGAGATTAATGCAAGTATGTTCTTGACAACTTAAGATTTTAATGTTGTAGGATATGCATGCCAGCAACTGCTTCCTGTCTTACCATTCCATGGATAGAGCAGACTCTCATTATTAGTGTTCTTTAACTTTCTGAACTGCAATGCCCACCTGTTTTTTAATTATTACTATTATTTTATTTCCCAGCCCTGTTGAGTTGTGCTGCACTGCAGACTCGGTGTTGCTTAATTTTTCTATGAAGAAACATGATTCCCCCCACATCCCGCTTACACCATGGCCTTTGCAAAAAAATTGTGTATTGATGTGCATGGGTAGTGCAGTCCATGAAGCTATATGGTGTACTGTTCATGTTTTGTGATGGGCAACACAAATCATTGTCATTTAGAACTTCACAGGCTATTTAATTATCAGTCTGGGTGAAGGTGATTTCTGACTGACATCCCCCAGGGAGAATTCACAGTCCAGACTGAAATATTTTGCAGTCTTAAGCATTATTTCTTTCCATGTATGACAGCAGTTAGCACACCTTTAAAAACGGGAATGAAAAATAAGATTGTTAGAGAACTTTATGCTGAACTTGAGTAAAGATGGCTTTTGCAGGCAAAATTGCATATGAGGCGGACTTCTCTCTCTCACTTTTTGTGGACAGAGATTTATTTCATTTATTCATTTATTATATTTATATCCTCCACTTGTTCTTGCAAGGAAATATAATTTTCCTCCTCCTCCTCCCACCCTTAGTCTCACACTTTATATCCGATGAAGCAGGTCAGGCTGTGTGCCAGTGAATGGCCCCAAGTCAGCCAGTGAGTTCCCTGGTTCCTAAGCATGCTGTTGCAGTACCCCACCCAAAATGGTTTCCATATTTTCCCCTTGCAAATACAGGGACAAATTCCAGCCATTGCTGAGGCCCATTTAAGCTACTTGTGAGGAATATACTTCCACCAGTCGATGCTCCTCTCTGCTTTTCAAAGTTTTAAAAAGTTTTGGACAAGAGGCGTTTCTGCCATCGCACTTGGAGTTTTCTTCTCCCTGCTTCCATTCATCAGCCGATGCTCACACACAGGTGAAACACGCAAGGAGTCCAGTGACATTGTGCACTGAGTTCCCTTCAACTGAAGGCTTGCCAAGGGAAGGTGCCGGGCAACAGCAACAGTGTTGTCCTCATGAACGTGCAGTGCAAATGAAGTCAGATAAAAAGTTTCATGGAAACATTGCAGGACTACGGGGCAAAACCCTTGCAGAGCTCCCAGTATTTCCTGAATTTAATGTAGTTTAATTTCTATAATTTGTGGAACTAATTAAAAATAAACATTGAATGGAAGGCATCTGATGCCACCTTGAGGTTTGTATAGACATTGCAGCCTACAATGATAACCAATGGTACCAAATCAAATTGGCATGATTTATCAAACTCTGAAATTTCATGAAATAATTAGGGTCAACCATTCAGGCATCAGCCAATTTCCGATATTAAGACAAAGCCTGGCATTTTCATACTGCCATTTTTCTTAGTTTTTAAATGACTGAGAACCCTTTAATATGCTGTATGGAGTTCTTCTTAAGAAATGATTTGTTAAAAAAATGAGTAGAAAATAGAGTCCTTTTGAGATTTGATCCTTATTAAACTGTTTCTTTTTAGCAAAAAAAAAAAAAAAAAAAAAACCTCAACAACAACAACAACCTTCTACATTTGAAATGTACACAATCCTGTTGACATTCAGTATTCTTTCCACCCACATAGCTCTGGCAAGTACTATGGCCAGAAAATTAGCATATGTAAATATTATGCAAAATGCTGTCCTCTTTTGTTATGCATTTTCTTTATATGGGGCTTTGCGGGATGCGGTTCTTGTTGGTTTCAGTGAAGCATAATTGACCACACTTGCTTGAACAGAAGACTCAGAGTGTGTGTCTGTGTGTTTATGAGAGAGAAAGAGTGGGAGGGAGGGAGGGGAGAGAGAGAATGAATAGATGATGGATGGATAGACAGCAAAATAAAAAGTGTAGATGACAAAATGTGTCTGTGTGTTGTCTCACTCACTTATTATTGCTATTATTATTTCATTGCACTTATATTCTGCTTTTTCGCCCTGGTGAGGGACCCAAGGTGGCTTACATAGACTCCCTCCACTTGTTTTTATCCTCACAGGTACTGTTTGATTGTTTTGGAGGTTGTAGCTCAAAAGAAGACAATACATCTTCTTCATGTGTTCCTTTGTTCAGAACATTTTGTTTGGGGCCTGAAAGACCCCATGAATCTATTCTTTTAAAGATGGGGGGAGTCTTTTGCATTTGGGGCATGCTTTGGTTCATAGAAAAAGAAACTATGAAGGCAGGACACTGACATTTTGTGACTTTTTGATGAGTCAGTATGTGACAATGTCCTAGAAGGACTAGACTGTAGGCCTACTTATGTGTAAATTACTCTGGAGATTGTGAGCTAAGTGAATTCCAGAGCCCCCTGGATATGAGGTGAAGCTAAAACAGTCTGAGTTACACTGTTAACATCTACTGCAATGTATTTGTAATGTGAAACAACAAGATTATCTACTTTAAAGAAAGGATGTAGTTTATTGTGTTAAAAAGAAACACGCAATGCAGCTGTGGGCTTTATAGGAAGAATTCACTCTAACTACCAAAACCTAATGACTACAAATTAGCCATTACTAACTTAAGTAGAAAATCAAAATTTCTAATCCACTTGTTCAATGAATTTCCTAGAGCAGTAGTAGGTACAGGGAAACAAAGAATACATTTATGACTTTAGGCTCCATTAGAGGCAACACAATTTACATCTTTTGTGATTGAATGAATGCATTAAATAACAACAATAACAACAAAGAATATAGCAAGAACAGGTCACCCATCCGAGATTAGATTAGAGTTAAAGGAAGTCTTTGCCTTTACCTCCCACTGTGCTCCCAATCCATATTGTGCCTTCTGGTCCCAATTATCATTGTGCACAATGATAATTGACAATTGGCATTGGAAGGAAATCTATTGGCATAAACAAGGGTTTTCATTTCAATGTAAATAGTAGGTCCTGGGTGGTGGGAAGGTAGGAATTTAGTAGAATCTGTAATAGGAATGTAGTAGATGGCAAAGGGTTAAAGCCACCCAAATCTGTGCAAGCTAATTATTTCCATGTCAGTAGGATGCAATATCCACTCTGGATTTCATTCTGAATTATTAAGGACCTGTCCATAGAGCTGAACCTAACCACCATGTGGATGCAGAACCATGGATAAAGCTCAGACTGGCTGCAGCACCCCACTGCAGGTCTGAACTAGGATTCACATATCTACTAGGGCTTTGATTGTTTTATTTGTGTAAGGAAGGATGCTTCCTTCCTCTGGGAAATGACATACTGATCGGCTACGCAAGTGACAGCACTCCTACCAAAGGCACCCCACCAAACAGGCATAGTGGCCCAACCCATCAACAACTTTCTTTTCCCACTGCCTGTCCTAGACTATTATTAAGCAGGAAACCAGATTGGTCGTATGCATGGCTCATGCCTTGTTTTCTTCTTGTAGTTATAGATTTTGGCGGTGCAGGCCTGACATGTAGATTGTTTGGACCTAGCAGTTCAAAGGGAAGCCTTTTTCAAGAGCAGCCTTCAGTTCACAGGGACAGAAGCAAGTGAAATAGGACAAGACAAGCAGCCCAGGAACAAAAGGTGCTGTGGTCCTAGATAGGGAGGTGGCTGGGCAAAAAGCAGCAGCTGTGAGGTGACAGGAGTCTGCACAGCTTTATCTGATCCATCTGGGCTAACAAGCTGTGCTACTCCTTCCTAAAATTACCATGATAGTAATTCTACCTACAACCACCTGAGCCTCGCTTTTTGAGATGAAATTTCTAATTTCTACCTGGACCTACCTTTTTAGAGATGAAATTTCTAATTTAATTTACTTCATAATAGCATTCCCTTCACTGTCCTTCTTTATTGGAGTAACTCAGTGGGTGGTTTTGCTTTGCTTTGCTTTTTCACCCATGCTGCATGGTGGAGTTGCTCAAGAATCTCTGTGCCCTTTATCCCCAAAGCAGCTAAAAAGACCTTCTTGCCAATGGAAATTGATTGGAATAGTTTCAGTAGTATTCAGGATGCTGAAATGTGTATCTCTGATCCCCTCCTTAGCAGGAAAGGTGTTCCTCCAGGGACCTCTTCTGTAAAATAGCTTCTGTCTGCTGTCTCCGTTACATTGCATCCCAGTCATATAATGTATAGGGTTAGAAGTAAGATAGATGAATTCCTGGCATTCCTTTCCCACAACATACCATTTGGAGTTGTCTTAAATATAACAGTAATACAGCATAGATGATCAATGAAAATACTCAGAGATGCAGGGAAGCAAGATGGTACTAGACATTTAGCATCTGTAACTCCCTAGGCTGAGATGCATTTATCAGGAAACCTTGAAGCCATATGAATGTCAAAATGAAACTTTTCTTTTCCTCCAGTGAATAAGATGATTAAAATAGAAAGCATTAATATTGAATCCACATAGCATATTTTGAACTGTAGGGTGGTGCTTTCAATAATATTTCCCTGTAGAAAATCAGTATTCTGAGTAGACATGGAACAAAGAGGCAGCGAACTTAACAACGTGGAGGTTCTAAAGAATATAAGCCAAGCTACATTTCTATCAGTATATTTAGCCCTTTTTGATAGGGTGCTGAGCTGCATGATCAATTATTGATTGTGGGGAAAAGGAGGTTTTAACAAAGCCTGATTCATAAGCCGGTTGTGCTAAATAAATTGGTTTTAGACTGATTTATTCTAAATTAAGGGCATTTTCAGATGTGTATGTGCACATTGATGGTATTTATCTCCCTTTGGTTTTTTCCTTTACAGATATCAAGATAGCATACCACATTACTTCCCATTTTTATCTTGGAAAGTACAAGTTAGGCCATGGGAAAGGAACTGATCCAAGATTACCCCGTGAGCTTCATTGGTGGATGGGGATCTGAACCTGAATCCCACCAACTCCTAGTACAAAATTCTAGCTCAAGGTAGACAATTACCCCCCGCCCCCGGGGATTATTTGGACTCCAGATCCCATCAACCCTCATTGTCGATCATGTGAGCAGAGACCAATGGAAGTTGTTATCCAAACCAATGGACCTGGTCTAACCTCTTTGCTTTTGCTTGTCTCATCATTGCTCACAGGGAAAAGAAAACAGCGGAGAACCATGTGTAATGTGAAAGGCAGAGTCTAAGTAGAGCTATCTTTATAAAGGGCACACACACTGAATGGACCACCGCTGAAGAAACCTACACCCACAGGGCTCTGTGGGCACAGGGCTCCAAAGTACTCTGCACCAGTCATATTGAAGCCTGTATTGGGAGCTAGGTTTCCCCCTTTGCACTGTCAAAGTAACAGACCATTCTTTGGCAAAAGCTATTCTCAAATGTACATCCAGTAAAGCATAATCAGTAAAGAAAAAGTCTCTGAGCATGCACAGAGCAGTTTGTTGAACCCCATTAGAAACTATCTCTGGGAAGCCTCTCTTTGAGTAACCCTTTCAGAGGGCCCTTCTGGAGGCAGAGCAGCCTTTTAGCTCTATCCTCTCTTCTAGTTGGCTAGCCCTTCTCTCCTGATGCTTCGCCAGAAGGTCAGGCTTGTCTGGCCCCTGGTTCTCCTGTTCCATGCCCCCTCCTGGCAGCTGCAGATTGTGGTTATTCTCAGAGTCTGCCTGAACACCTGAAGAGGGCGCCCTTGAGATCAACCCTCCTGTCTCTTGCATCTCAAAAAGTTTTCCAGGGCTCCTCCCTCCTCCAAAGAGTCCAAGTCACTGTGGCCTTGAGATGCTTACAAAGAACAGCTACCTCTATCAGTCCCAACAGCTTGCGCACATGCACCTTCAAGTGCTGAGGCTTCCTCACTGCAGAAGTCCAGGAACATTCACATGGTTGTGAGGACAGTGCAATTCCACGGTGCAATCCCATTTCCCCGTCTATACCTAGACCTCTATCCCACAAGTCTGATCTGCAAAGATTTTGCAGATGTACCAACATGCAATACTAAAACAAATAGAGATATTTTAGTATTCCTTGAGGTTGAAGAAAAGTGCACTCTGGATGTTCCTTGCTCAGCCACAGAGCAAACACAAAGAGTCATGGCCTGTGTGAATTACTGTTCATGCACAGGAGGGAAAGTTGTAGGTACATAAAAACCCATTTGGTAGATTTTTACAGCTGGGCTGCAAAGCACCAAAGATATGCTTCATTTCAACATTTTGTTTGTTTGGGATATTTATTGACTACTTTTCAGTAGAAATTCTCAGGGCATTTTATATGATACAAAGCATGTTTCGATAAAGTACTTTGCAGTCTCAGCAGAACTGGGCTTTCATGTGTACATCTTTCATGTGTACATCAGAGAAGGCTGTCTACTTAGGTTCTGGCTATATTGGCCTTGGCAATAATGTAAAGAGCAAGCGCTCCTTGGAAACACTTCACCAAAGCTGTTACATTTCCAGGACAGGAAGTCCTATGTGGATCAGTCTTGATGGAGTTGCCTGCCTCCCTTGCTGATGTCCCTGGTGCCACTGGCCCTGGCAGTGGGAAAGAGCAACCCTTCCTTGCTCTCCAGGCCAGATCAAGAAGCAAAGGTCATATAACAATGTCTGGGCCAGGTGAGTGTTCCCAGGTTTCTGCGGGCCATTGGACAAGACACCTTCAGTAGGCCCTTGTTTTTAGAGAGCATTTGGTGTCTCTCATTACTGTTGCTATTGCTTCCCATCCTTCTTCAGACACTGATACCAGCTTGACAAAAGGAAAGCCAGTGAGCAACCGCACAGAAGCATCTACTCTTTTGTCACACCTCTTCTTTTTTCTGGGGCAGAATGAGGGTCAGGTGAACAAGCAGGATGCGATGGTGAAGGAGAAGAGAAGCTGCAGGGGGTGCTTGTCAGCAAGTACCTGACCAAGCCTACCTTTAATGTTGGCCCTTCTCCCTACTGTGCTGATTTGCAGAGGATTCTGCATGTCAGTAAAGTTGTTTGATTTGGGATGCACAAAATACGAACACTGTAAAATACTGCCCATGTTTTATGGATTAGAAGCATGCTTTGGAGAACTGAGGGCTCAGTGGTGCACCAGCAGGTTCCTTGCCTTTCTCTGAAGTTATCAGAAAGCTTAAAATAGATGAGATTAGTGTGAAGTTAGCCTGCACAGAAAAGCAGAAGACAAGGCACACTGTCACCAGAGCTTGTCAGTCAGTGTTGCTACAGCAACCAAATTTGGCTGACAGGTGGAACTAGGTGCCACATTTTCTCCTTTTTCTAGCTGAAGTGAATTGGATTGCTGATCTGTGACGAGGAGCTTTATGCCAATGGTTCTGCTCCTGCAGCCTCGGGGAAAATCATGCTGCAGTGAATGTACTAGGATCTTTTCTTCCTTACTCTGCTTTAAAAGTACACAATAGGTCACATGCAGGCTCCTATCAACTCCATTACTTCACAGGGATTCATAATGTTAACTGTGCCATGCCCTCTTTTTGCAGAGGCAAAGAATTGGAAAGACTGAAGGAAAGCTCTCTGTTGAAACCCCTGCCCACCAATCAGGACCATCCATCCACCTGCACCACTGAGATCGTAGTGTGCCTGCATCAGGGTGAAGACAGTTGCAGAAGTAAGAGATACAGATGACTCCCACATGCACTCATTCCTAGTACTTTGGGGTTGCAGATGGGCTACTGTCAAGAGAATAAGACATAATGGCATCGCCACTGTGGCAGATTGATTCACAATACCCCAGATCCCAAGATATTTGCTGTTCCCAAAATGTGGCAGGCAAGGCAAGGCTTTGCCTACATGCTGAGAAATAAGGCCCAATGTGTTGAATGAGGCTGACTTTAAGGCTTGGGGATTCAGTCTGTTTGCTGCTTCGCAAAAGGTGCACCAAACCTTCTGGTCCAGAAGCCATTGCCCTTAATCTAAATTGTGGAAGGAATTGAAATAAGACTAACTGCTTAGGAATACCTCCTTACATAGATCAGGCAAGGCTTTGAGAAAAGTTCTAATAAAATTGAAGACAATTAAAATTCAGCACTGCTGAAAAATTAATTTTTCACCTTCTTTTCTCCTCTTTCTTAGTTCCTTATGTGTCATGCCTTTTTAGACTTAAAGCCCGTGAGCAGGAATTTTCTTGTGCAACCTATCATATGTAAGGTATGCTAGGAGCCTCTTTGGATTAGGAACAGTATAAAATACTTTAAATACATAACACATTGTAATGTTGAATCTCTCTCCCTCTCTCCGCTGGAGAAAATAGAACTGAATTAGAGGTCACTACAAAAATGAGCACATATGAAGTTAACACAGAAGGAAAGATGTCTTCTGTAAAACATTCTTGCAGGACAACACAAAGTAGTTCCATAAATGACTTTTGTATGTAATTGGTACTTCTTGTTTCAAGGAGCAAATGAAAGTGGCTTTATATATGATGAATGCACTAATGAGCTCTTCTGCTCAAGGCATTTATTGTGTCCTTGTTTTCCCTACTTCTGGTTGTTTATAGATTTGTTAGATGACCCGATGATTCTCCACTTTCACTTCTGGCTTTTTGCAGCACTGTTTTTTTTAGAGGAGAGAACAAGTGGTATTACTTGTAAAACTGAAAGAAAACACTTTCTCCAGTGTGTATTTGCACTACACTTCAGTAACACATTGAGGTTAGGCAGCAGAAGAGCACAAAAGGAAGTGCTCTTTGCTCAGGTCTCAATTTTGCACTCAAACTGAAAACAGATAAAGCAGATAAGTGAAATTAGAGCAGGGGTCTCAAACTCGTGGCCCGCAGACCAATTGCCGGGATGGGCAGGGCACGAGGGAGGGGCCCTGAGGCCTTCAAAGTGCCAGCGGCGCCCGGGTCGGCCTCCGGGAGGGACGCGGGATGAGCTGCCCACAACCACCACTTGATGAGGCTCAGCCTCAACCAGCCTCTACTTCCAGCAGCCCCCAGGTAAGTTGAGTTTGAGACCCCTGAATTAGAGGGTCACAATGTCAGCTAAAAAACCCATAAACAACCGTAAGCATGGTGCACAATAAATGCCTCAAAAAATTCACAGCCTTGCGGAGAAAAGTGCAATGTCTCATTCTCTCACACATTTGCATTTTCAGGGTGATGTCCAAAGGAAGACTTCTCTGCCCATCTGAAACTAGTTTTCAGATACCTACACAGAGAACACACCTGGTTTGCACAGGTTCCCTTTTGGCTCATTTTGCCCCAGAAGTGCATAAAGCAGAAGCACAAGTCATGTCAAGGAAGCTCCGAGTCCATGACCACAGAATCCATGTCGTGTTCTAGAGAACACTTCCTTTTCAATACTACGGGTTTCACATGTTCAGAAATCAAGTAACAAGCAAACCACTTCAAAAGCTACATGAAACTGAGAATTTTTAAAGAAAAGTACGGCCCTGTTCAGGTGCCCTGGACAGGGCTTGTATGCGTCATGAAAAGGGAAACTGAGGCCCAAACAAAAAAAGATACAGGAGATAGAATGTTTCCCAACTTCAAAAGCAATGCACTGCAGTTACATGGGGCTACAAATTTGACCAAAGCTGTTGTCTTGGGGGAATACATGTTTAATTCTTTCCACCAGTGTCCTTTCCTTCTATTCAAAGTCATCCCCAGGTAACTGTTTAATGCAGAGATTCATATCATAGACCCAATTCCCCAACCTGCTAAACCAAGTCAGACTCTAGAAGCATTTTTTTTCTTTCCCATTTGTCCATTTGACTCATTTCTTTCTTGATTCTTTTTTGTTCATCAATTGCCCCAGAAGCCCTAGTGATGGAAGGGTTGGAACACAAATGTGATAAATAAATACCAGCGTAGCTTATAACTATGTAAGTCGCCCCGAGGCATGTTGTAAGCCGCCCCGAGGTTTCGGCAAGGGGCGGCATAGAAATGTTATAATAATAATAATAAAAAAATAAATAAATATACAGCTCAGTGTTTTTATTTCAGGCAATGTGCCATGCTATGCAGAGATGACAATTAGCCAGCGTTCAGAACAGAAGGAACACAAAATGACAAACTGGACATGGCAAGCATGTGGTTAGAGAAGAAGACTGTGAAGCATTCCAAAGCATTTTCATCTCACGGTGGCCAAGGTGGGAGAAAACAGATTTTTATCTGCCGAATCAAATGGGATGCAAGTTGTTCTTAGGATCTTTGGATGGACTTGCTGGGAGAACACACAGATCCTTGTCTGCATTCAGTAGATCACTCTAGTTTGGCAAAGACCAGCCAGATGTCCACACATGTGGGGTCTGGGGCAATATATTAAGGGACCTAGTGGAGTGGCACTTATACCACTTTCTGTGGCTCCTTGGCTGGTCCAGTGGTGGCTTCTAATATATCTGAAAAGCTGCTCAAGTTTGGGGTATGCAAACTGATGAATGATAGGTACCAGTTAGGAATATCATGCCTCTATTATTATAAAATAATGTAATTTGTGAAATTGAAACCCTCAGCCAAAGAAAGGATATAAATCAGAATAGCATCAGTTCAATTAAGCAGGCTCTGTGGCTTTAATTATATAAAATATTCTTAATAAAGGAATGTAACTTAGCTGAAAGCTTGGGGTACTTGAACACAGCAGAATTACAGGCTTTCCTCAGCTGTGCACCATAAAAACACTGCAGTATGTTTAACACATCAGTAAGGAACTAAATAAAGCAAGTGAGTCTTAGTTGTCTAGACAATAGGCAATGCAATTAAAAATCACAGTGCTTATTATGTCTTCTTGCACCACTTAATCAGTCAAGAAAAGCTACATATAAGTCTAATTCAAATAAAGTCTTAAGTTAACTACAGTTGCTGTGGGAACCACAACTTTGAACATTCTCACCATTGTCCATATACATCAGCTCATAATATTTTATTTTCAACATGACAGAGGGAAGGAGGTTAAAAGTAGATGTATTCAATCCTGGGCAAAATCCAGTAGAACACGGGTGACCTTTTGTCCATGCAATAGAACTTCCCCTCCTTTCCACCCCACACACACCTCTCTCCAGATTTGCTCCAGCAGGTCTCCACCCATCCTGCGCAAATTTTGATAGCATGCAAAGAGGGAGAAAAACCACCCTTATCCTCCATTTTCCCCCTCATTTCAGTGATGGAAGCTATTCCATCCCATCTTCTGTTTACTACTCCTGAAGTGCAATGCTAGGTAGAAAATAGGCTTTCAACTCCCAGCATGCCACAGCCAGCACTGCTATTTGGGGCATGCTGTAATTTATAGGTATTCATGTGCCTCTCTATAAATGCTTAGAATTTCACCCTTAAGAAATTAAGGTTAGCTGCTGTCGTGATCCTAATTGAAAACAACAACAGCAACAACTCTATTACTGATTGAGTTTCATATCATGATAAGTTTTTGGCCATCTGGCTGAAGTGCCATGAAGAAGAAGAAAAGGAAGCTAGTGCACCATTTGCATATTTTATAAGCCAATGGTCCCAGCTCCTTCCCCTCCCCAAGCCCTGGGTCGGCACTTTTCCCAAGGCTGATTTGCAGCCAGCCAGCCTTGTCCTTTCCATGCCAGCTGCAAGAGGCCCAGTTTGGCAGGGGTCCACATGCAGAGTTTCAGCTCTTTGGTCACAAGACCTCAGAGCCATGGCTCCAAATCATCCTATCCCCTCAGACAATGACACTTGTCTGTAACATTGTGCCCTTAAAGTAGAATCTGTTTTAGCCTGTAGTTCCCATTAGACGGGCTGTCTGTTCTCTTTTTTTGCAGAAACACTGAAGGTTTTGTTTTGCTTTTTGATTAATTTGTCTTTGCCTTTTCCTTACAGTCCTCATGGTTTAATATGAAGCTGTAATCCTCAGAACTTCCCCCTTTGTTTCACCTGGCAATTCTTCTTTCTTATGGGTCACAAAGACCACAACCTGTAACATCTATTTTAGATTTTCTTGCACAGTTGTATTAATCTGGGTATGTTTTTCTAGGGGGATGATATCTTCCTTTTTTCAATTAGAATTCTCTGAATGATTCGCCATGATGTGGAAAGTCTTCATCTCTTGAAGGAATCAGATTCAGTTAACCTTAAGTGACCTCAATTTTGCACACAATAGAAATAATTTGTTTTCTTTACCTCTACCTTTTAACACGGTCATGCTTAGATGATCTTTTCTGGTAACCTTACTAAAAACTGTAAAAGAGGGATTCAGGTAAAATGGGATAGTAGCAGAAAAGCTCATTGAATTTTCAGTGAAAGAAAATTAATTGGGACAAGCAGCTATGATGCAGAGGTCACACTATCCTCTTTGGTTCAACATGTATATTGCCAAAATACATCTGAAGAAACCTCTGTAGAGGCACACTTTCACTGACATGTATTTGTAAGTGAAAAGCTAGTTTGTAGACTATTCTTGCAGTCCTAAGAAGAATTGTGCATATTCACTGAGTAAATCTACATTGATAAAATAGAATTAATGAAAGGAAATATGTGCACAAAACCCTCTGCTGAACAACTTCTGTTGGGGCTGCAATCCTAAACACATATTACAGAGAAAGCACCTTTGGTCACAAATTGGATCCCAGTTTATTACTATTTGAAGTTAATTATGACTAAACTTGATGCTTATGAACGTTCAATGTAAGGCACACGTGGAGAATGTTGGCATTCTCCACCACCACTACACCTTGTGCCCTGTATCTTCTCTAGTCAGCCATATTCAGCCATCTAGATTTAGCAATGCAGGGAGGAGGGAAGACTAATGCAGCGATTGGAATCGGCATAACTCTATAGCCACAAATGTCCTGACTCCTTCCCAAACCTGCATGGTTCTTCCCATGCCAGCTGAGCACGGCCAGGGTGGGGACTCAGATTTTGCAGTCTCAGCTCTAGGACAGTAGAATTTGGAGCTGGGATTCAAAAGAGTCCTGTGGCTTTCTGGAAAACATTAGGAGGTCCTAGGACTGTGCCTTTTGTGTGTCCAACTCATTTATGTGGACTTGCACAAGGTTAACAGATCATCTGAACTTTGTAAGTATTATCAGCTGGCTTATTGTTCAGCAGAAATGGGCAACTCGTGGCCCTCAGAGTTTTGTCCTACAACTTCCATCAATCCTAGCCAGTATAGACAACAGTTAACTATCGGAGGTGACTAATTGTAATCCAAAACATCCAGATAGCTAGACGCTGTCCACCTTTGGTTTAATGTAATATGAAAGTCACATGTTATAGTACGATCCATAAACTGCTCAACCTGCTATAATTGATCCACCAGGTTTATTTGCACTGATGGCAAAGAAAATTGTACATCTTAGATACATGCACAGTACCCTAAATGAAATTTTTGTTGTGATTAATGCTATTTCTGTGTTGACTATGCACAGAGACTAGTGATAAATAATATATGTGCTAATATATAGGTGTGGCGAAATTGAGCACATGGGACAGCGTGAATAGGGAATTTTGCTAATTGGCCAGTCAGCATATATATAGCACAATCACATCTGTATCTGTTTGGAAGTAAACTCCATTAGCTTCAATTATTCTTACTGACAAGGTTCATTGTAATGCGCAACTGGACATTTCATGTGTAGTGGGAAAAAATGTGCAGTGGAAACAAAGTGTTTGTGCCATTGGAAACAACAGCACAATATTTTTTATTGATTTCTATTAGAGAAAAAATTGACAGGTGTTTATGTAATGGGGATAGTGCGGGTGTTGCACCAGATTCTTGAGCAGTTGAAAATAATGTTTATTTATTTTATTTATTTATTGGGTATTTTTATCTAATTATGACACATCTCTGGATGGCTTACAAACAGATCCCAGATGTTTGCAGGATTGCAGCCATAATCTCAAAGTGATGATAGAGAGCAGGCACTTCTGAAAAAATAAGTATATTGGGTAGCTAATGTAAATAGTTTCCACTTGGGTTCTATGCATGAAATTGACTTGCAAGCAATATATAAACAGGCAATGGAAAAATCATTGCAATATCAGTTCACACTGTTCTGCATTATTGCTGATTATCCATATTCAATGGGCATCCCTTGACAGCATTGTCAGCTGGCGCATGCCGAATATGCCTATATGTGCCTCCATAAGAATGTACTCATTTACCAATATTTATGCACGTTGACTAATCAACTAACATTATTTGCAAAATATATTTCACTATAAGTATGATGAAATGAATTGTCACTGAAAATAGGTATCTCCAAATCCATATGGCTCAAGATTAGTAACAGTCCATGTGTGACTGTAAGGAGATGTTCTCTTCCTGAGATGAGATTTGGTTTTGAAATCTAATGAATCACCCAACAAGTTTTGATTAAATGGCTAGCATTGGCAGTCCTTACTCACTCATACTGGCATACCATGGAAGCAATGCATATCAAAGATTAACCACCATCAGTTACTTCTGGGACTCTATGAATAAATGATTTTTCTCTTCCCCCAGGTAATATCTCTGTGAGAAGTCAGCATATTGGCCTGCTAAATACTTCTCTTAGGAGTGATTGCTCCAAAAACAGCACATTGTGCTTGCAAAATGCATCATCCCCCAAATGCTATATCTCAAATAATAGAGGAAACTTACAATACTCTTTCTTCTGCTGCTCCTAGAAGGAATAAAAGAGGTTGATAATCTCATAATCCTGGTTCATTACGGGCAAGTTTTCCTGTCTCACTATTTAGGACAAAGCAATACTTGCCAGGGGACAGAGAAAGATAGATGTTTAACTATCTCCTTAAAAAATAAAAACAAGAAGGTGTCATAGTTTTTGCTGCCATTCTTTCCTATCTAGTTAGCATTATTTTTCCTTATAATTGGATTTGCGCGCTCTCTCTCTCTCTCTCTCTCTCTCTCTCTCTCTCTCTCTCTCTCTCTCTGATTGATTGATCACATACGTGTTCAGAGACTATCAGCAATCATATATAGGCTGGGAAGACATCACATCACACCTTCACAACACAAATAGAGTCTATGGGAATGGAGCAGTATATAAATATTAAGATAGATAGATGAGAGAGAGAGAGAGAGAGAGAGAGAGAGAGAGAGAGAGAGAGAGAGAGAGAGAGAGAGAGAGAGAGAGAGAGAGAGAGAGAGAGAGAGAGAGAGAGAGATTGATTTTAAAAAATAGACAAACAACCCTATTAAGAGTAAGGGCAATGTTTGGGTCGCACAGCCATGGCAATGGTCATCTATAGAACATTAGGTCATCTCAGCAATATATAATAGCTTAACAAATTAAAAATTAGAGAACCTTTAGCTTATGAGGCAGCATAGAAATGGAATTAATGAATGAATGAAAATGTGGTGATAGTATGTCATCAAAATGGGCAGACAAATCCAGTTCTGAGTGAGGATAGTATTTCCTGATGACATTAAATACAGCCAGCTCAGCACACACAGAACATCACACAGAGGATCTTCCTGACTTCCAGAAATAATCCTTTCCGCTCAGACATGCTCCTGGGCCATCCTGGTTGACCTTAAGTAGAAATGCCTTTGTGTTCAGCACACATTCAGTCCCTAGTTTCTAATAGGTGACTTAGACTATGGAATGGAAAGCAGAGAGGGAGGAAACACCATTATGCATGCAGACCTTTTGTGATGTGAGATTCAATCCTAAAACTAAACATAAACTTCACATGCAGCACCATTAAGCCAGTGAGCATAAGAGTGTAGCTAGGGGTGTCAGAGAAATCTGCAACAGATTCAAATGAGTGCAGATTTTTACAGTGGACCAGCTTTTCCTGAGTCACACAGATTACATGGATTTACAGACCGTTTTTTTAACATACCATAATTTTATGCTATAAAGGACCAAACAAAAATGTGCACTTCTCCAAGAAACTGAAGTGTGCACATGTGGATGGGAGGATTTGCACATTTTTGCAAGAACAAATGTGTGCAAGTGCAAATTTCCAATTTTGCAAATACATGCAAACATATGAGTGTACAATAGGATTCCATTCATGAACAGATAGGTGATGGAATGGAAATTTGTAAAATGCAGGCAGAATGGGTTTAGCAATTCTATACATCTCTAGGTGAATCTGCAGGTTATAAAAGCACTCCCAGCTCTGACATTCTCTTCATTCTGCTCAGGGCTCACACATTTGCCCTAAGAGGTTGCTGAGTAGAAGCAACTGGTTACTTCAATGGCACTAGGACACAGATTGTTTAGCCTATACTATATTCATCTGGTTGGACAAGTTGAGAGGGTGGCATTGTGGATGCCATTGAAATACTTTGGTCAAAATGGCAAGGCAGTGAGGGAAAGGAACTCACATGCTTGTAAATGTCGTATGGCCCCTTCATGGTGAAAAGGACATTTCATAGGTAAGTCCTTCAGATCTACGGGCCTCTGAATGAGGAAACGGACCATGTTGAGACTTGTCATGAGTACATAATCTTCCATCAAGCTTGGAAGGGCATTTCCTGAACTGGATGGGCACTCCTGAAACCAAAAATTCACCAGCCATGAGTAAGCAGTGCAGAACACCCTGGGCAGAGGCTGGGTTGCCCTGGAAAAGTGGTGAAACTACCCCTAACACTCCCTCACAGTAGTGGCTTGCTGGGTTTCGATTTGCATGAATTGTGGCTATTCTATACCTGCACCTTAGCTCTGTCTTCCAGATGGGGTCATAATGAGAGAGAGAAAGAGCTCTCTGCCACCTAACAGAAGGGATGTACAAGAATTTCATGTACATCGTGAAATCATGTGTACAGTTCACATTAACAAACCTAAGCAAATGGCAGCAAGCAAAAGAGCATGTTCTCCAAAATGGTTGGCAAATGTGCAAACATGTGTTTGCATTCCAAAAATGTCCATGAAAAATAAAATGAGTGTGTTTATAAATTCACTTTTTTCAGAAGTGCATGTTCTCATGCTGTAGTCTATGTGTATGTTTTGGCAATTATTTGTGCCTCTTCCCCATTCTTTTGTGCAAATTTCTCATTTGAGAAACAGAGAATAGAATGAACAAGAAGAGATGACATCAAGTTAGAGTTTGGAGAATCTCCGTGAACAAGAATGTTGCTTGTTTTCCCATTCCTATCTAAAGGTTATCCCCCATGTCGAAAAGAGAAAGATGGCTGCTTTGGCAACTTGTTCTCAAGGTCTGCTGGCTGGGATTCATCAAAATGGGATAGAGTTGGGGAATATGGTTCATGCCAAGGCACTGAGATAAGAAAAATGGAGACACTTATCTCAAAGCCAGATTTCCTGGGTAGACAGGCAGTTCCTGGGAATAATCAAGATATCAGCTGGTGAGAGGGGACCCTGAACATGGGAGTTTCTTAGACACAGCCCCAACTCTTGACCCCATGGTGCAGTGTCAGTGGAGGAGGGCAGCCCAATTAGTGGATAGGCACATGGTAAGGAGGCATGCTTTCAGAAAGCTCCTCCTGAAGTGACTGGGGACCAGGCATGCTCATAAGGAGAGTTCCTAGAGGTGACCACCAGACTAGGTTCAAGAAATCACTCTGTGCATGCTCAGAGATTTACTCTGGGTAATTTGTGCTTTTGAGTCAATAAAGCATGTTTTTCAAGGAAAATGCCTGCAGATTTTGAACAATCAAAGGAGGAAATTTGGCTCCTGATACTCCACTCCCAACAAAAGCATAATGAATGCAGAACCTCAGTATATTGAAAGTAATTTACAGGTTTCATTTTAACAGACTTCACACCTTTTTTCAACTACCTGTTTCACAGCTGCTTCATTGGAAACTCTATATGTAAACAGATTGTTATTTCACTTCTCATACTGAAAAATTATATGGTACACTGCTTATACAGCAATCTGCTGAAGTGTATTGGCAAAGAGGTTCACACTATCCTTACTCAATATATACTTACCTTAAAGAAATGATAGTGCATGATTGTTCCACTGCTATATAATCACATATGCTTTAAGAGAAAGCTAATTGTCACTCAGAGCAAGCACGTTACCTTTTAAATTCTTGTCCTAACAAGTGAAAGTAAATTTAGAAGGCTGAAGCAATGGAAATTATAAAATGCTCTTCTCTAAGTAAGCTGCTCCACCAGGATTAACAAGACAGGCATTCTAATAAGTTTCTTTTAAGCATACATATAGAAAATGCTCATTAACTTTACCTGCTGAGTGATAGAGCAATCTCAAGTAATTTTGAAACTCTTATCTTACTTTTTTTAAAAAGTTCATACTGTTGCATTTGTGAAGTTAGAATGATGCACCAAGCATGCTTTTCTTCCTAGGTATCTAAAGAAGTCATTGTTAGTATGAATTATATTGCTCATGTCAAAATAACTTAAAGGACTTTTGGGAACCTTGAAAAAGGGTAAAACAAACAGTACACATTTTCTAATTATAATGCACCATAACTATGTAGAATAAAGATTAAAATTATAACAGAGTAAGCATGTCTGAAAGAATGGCAGCATGATGGGCTCATACCCAACACTGATTCTGTTTGAAATGTCTATTTATGAGACTTTTGTGCTTGATTTGAGAAATGCTTATTGAGCTGAAGCATCATTGCCATGTAAGTGTTTGACTTTAGCAAGTTCTTGCATATCAATTTGGTTTCTACAGCTTCTCAAATCAGGTTGTGGCAGGAGGGGCTCAGTCACGCGTCTGCATTGATATATGAAGCATTTTGAATCAGTTAAGGTACATTTCCATTAATTAGCTTCTAGGAGCAATTGGGGTTTTTAAAAGTTTAATTAATTCAGATGTTTTACTCTGACTTCCTTTCTAAAGTGTCCTGATTCGCTGGGTTTAGATTAAAGACAACTTTGTTCTCTGTTGTTGCTGCAAGGATGATTAGGTCTCCTGCAGTACAATAGCTGCAGCTATACTTGACAAGCATCGCTAAATTAAGCATTGATGTAAATCTGAAAAATTGGTTATATTGTTAGGGCTGTATAATAAATTTGGTTCAGTTCATTTTTAATCAGGATTTACCTAGTTCGCACTTGTGGTTGGACTCAGATGCAATCAGCAGTTGAAGTGAAATTTGTACATGTGCAAGTTTGCAATGCGATACATGGGCCAAAGCAAAAACAAAAACTTGCATTCATCAGCATGTACATACTTGAAAAATTTACATGAAAATTGCATACTTCTGAAAAAAGCAGACCAAAATATTTTCATCAGTGGGAGAAGCATATTTAAGTTTGAAAGATACACACAGTTGTTGTGTACATTTGGAAAAATGCACACAAAATTGTTCATGGATTTTATAACAAAGCTAAAAAGCAAGGATCATGATCTGAGTTGAGTCAGAACAAGCTTCAAGGTGGGATCTGGAGAATTTCAACAATCCCATTTTGCTGCTTCAAAAACCCCTAAGGTTATCCAGGGCATGGTCTGAAGATGAATGATGAGACCATTGGCTGAAGGAAAGCAGGTCTTTGGTATGGATGCTGTTTATGCATACTAGCTGGAAAGGATGGGAGTGGTAATTGAACACGTATAGATGGCAGCAGATGGGGGAATGCTAGCATGAAGTATTCTGTGGTTGTTTGCCAAATGCAGCAAGATGATCTTTCAGACCTCCATGGGCATAGGTCTGAGGCTGTGACCAGCAGGGATAGGGTGACCATGCAAGCCCCCTTTCCTTTATACATACATTCTGAGATCATGTGGATATGAATGCCTGTGCAGGACTTACATCTCAGACAAGGAATTAAATGTGTGCAACACAGTCTTACAAATGTCTACTAGGATGTATGCCTCCTTGAGTTCAACAGGGTTAACTTCCCGGTAATAAAACAGAGGATTGTATCAGAGTAAGTACGAATGAACTCTGTGATTGGGTTTTTCCCCCACTGACTAACTGTGTGTAGGATTTGGCAACTAAGATTGACACGTATTAGGTGGAAGCTTCTAATCTCACAGTTTTTCAATATCCAATGTCTTGTGGGCTGTTTCTAGAAGAGCAGGAGGACTACTGGAGCTGATTTTCTCCTTTCCATCCTCCTTCTACACCTTTTAGACATGTTTCTTTGCAGCCCACCCAGTGGGAGTATGCAGTGAGGGATAGTACCAGAGAGGTCAAAAAACAGAGTATATACAGACCCCTCTTCCTGCCCCTTCTCCACATTCACCAGAATGCTGCCTTCATGAGTATGCTTGCTCAAGGTCAGGAAAAGGACCTTGTTATAGAAGCTGCTGCAGAGCTTTTGCAGTAGGGAGGAGGAGGAGAGAAGAGCTAAGTGTGGATTTTCACCTCAAGTGTAGTCCGTCTATGGTTGCAGAAGCGAAAACCTCCAGTATCTTATTGGAGACAATGTCTAGTCAGACTGTACCTAGGAGGCTTAGTATTAAGGGTGCCATTCCTAAAGTAAAGGTTTACAGGAAAGGAGGCTGGAAGGAGTGAGGAAGCACTCAAACACTTAGATGTCCCATTTTGGCCAACTTAATTGTTTTACCCCAGCTCACATGGAGATGAACCAGAAGCACCACCAGGATTGCTCATACAATGGGGGTGTCTCAGCCATCCCGCCTTGTACCCTCCCTACCCACCTCCCTGCTCACCCCCCAATATTGGTTCCAAGGTTGATCTTAAGACCTTGGAGCCAGAGTCAACAACAAGAGTAGAAAGAGGGCGCTCTACATTCAGAGTCCCAGCTCTGACCTTGCAGCACTTCTCCAAGGCCACAGCTTGGACTCCAAATTATCCTATCACAATTTAGATAGCATCCAGCAGGCATGCAATTTGTGCCTAAGTGCCTCATATGGCAAAGCTACTCTGTTCAACTGCACAAGGATGAGTTTGGTTATATCTTGACTACCTTTCAGGATAAGGGTATTCTGTCAGAGGCTTACACGATAGAAGCTCATACAGTAATATGTGTGTTCATTCAGCTTTTACAAGTACTGAAATGATCTTACTGTAGATGACCCACAGACCTTTATTGTGATCCAATTACAAGTTTGATATATCTGTTCTCTGTATCTGTATAATTAAAGTTACCACTATTGTAGTCCTGTGACCCAGTGACTTCTTCTCTATATTACCATGGTGATTCTTAAATGTAAACCCCAACTGACTTTAAATGCATGCAGAAGTGCTCTTCCACAAATGCCCCCATCATAGGGACCCTTGAATCTGTCAGGTTCAATTCCACTCAGTTTCTCATTGTTCGGACACTGAGTTTATTCCATTCCATTTCCACATCAGTTTGCATTTTTTCCTAGAAGTCCGCAGAAAAACCCATATCTCTTTTCATACACATTTATCTGAATAGACAAGTTTGATATGCAAAACTGACATGCACAATTTTTGCAAGCAATTTCCATATTTTTGTGCATATTTTCCCCAATTAAATAAAATACTACATGCATTGTTGCTCATTTTTTCATTCATGAACTGCACTGCAAAATTTCAAGAGTGCTTATTGCACCATAAATGCATTCCGGTTCATGTATAGGTTCAAGATATGTACATTTGTTAAGTCTGGGTACAGCTTTGTTAATTTTAGGTACAACTTCATATGGATTTTTGGTTCACATATTACCTGATGTACAAATTTTGTGTGTGCACATTTTGTGTACACTTTTCCCAATAACACATTTTGTACAACTTTTCCAGCAAAATGAGCTTGCAGAAATGTGGATTTCTGTATGCAACTCTGAACTGGTACTCTGAAAGTCTTGAAAGATAAGAATTGGATAAATCTGTTAAAAATCTGTTGACCAAGTCAATTTTTTATTTATCTCTAAGCTTGTCCAGAGCACTGATATCATCAAGTATAATATCGATCATTGTTGCATTACTAGTATAACGCTCCATTTTTACTTCAGTACAATCACTACTGAGAAGAACTTATACAGCTTCACTCATAGTAACAAGTTGTACTGTAATTAGTCTACTAGTGGCATCCTGTATCTATGGGTTAGTTGTTTGGGCAATAAATTATTCTAGGAGTGTATACAGCTGACAAAGAAAGCTTTCCTCCTCCTGAGGGCCGCAGGTAATGAATGCTCTCATCCATCTTCCCTTGATTGCCACTTAATTAATTGATGCAGCCTCACAAACTAAATTAAGTGACTGGCCTTCATGCTGATGAGTTTTCAGACCTAGTTGGTGCTGGAGATAGGTGAGATGGTAAGAAACTGAAGGGTTTACATGCCAAGACATCAAGGCAATGTAGCTGCATGCATGTTTAGCAGGATCTACCATGGTATTAAAAGGAGAAAGAAACATAAAATCAAGAAAGGGGTGACTTAGGGAGTAGAGTATATACTGGTGAAAATTGCCGTACTATCTACATAAGTGAGCTACGATGGAATAGCATTAACTTTAGGAATGTCAGTGTCATAGCAATCAATATGGAAGGTATACCATGATTCCTTGCAATATAATGGAGGATTCTGGAGTGCCACTCTCGGAATGATTGCCATCAAAGAGTTGTGTCCCTGGTTTCTCTTGGATGTTGCAAAGAATCACAGGACTATCCTTTCAGATAATGCCATCCAGCTGTTTTGAGATGGAAAAAAGTCTTAAGCTATCCCTTTGATGTGTAGAAATTTTAACAAGATAAATGTAAAACTGCTTCGGTTGGTTGACTGGTTTTAGAAAGGAAGATCCAGGCCTAAAGGGCTCCCCAAAAATTGTGGAACAGGGCAGAAAGTCTTGGACAAACTAGAGTCATGGATTTATGAAGATCAAAATATCATCACAGGGTGCAGTAAGAGCTGTAACCTTACCAGAAGTTAAGGCTGCAACAAAATTACTTGCAGGTTAAAATGAAAAGCGCATGGGGGCAGAAAACCACTGGGCAAGATAGATAATTCTAGACATTTTCTTTGGCACATATTTGCTGCATGGTTAGTGAATAACATAGCATGAAATCTTTGCCAGCTGGCCTCATGCTGAAGTGACCTAAGCCTGACTTTGGCTGTGTGAAACTTCCCAAAGTGTCATTTCCTACCAATGCATAGGGAAAAACTTCATTTTTTTCCTTCAAAGCATATTCCTTTGAAGTTCACAGTTCTAATTGTGGTGATTACCTAAATGCATGCTATAGATACCCACGCATTTCTTAAAATTTTCTCAAACTCTAGTCTTAAATGGATGAAGGCATGATAGTGGAGCATAAGATTACACACAGGGCTTAGCAAGAGACTTTTTCTCCCCTAATATTGGAACCTGGAGCTAACCAATGAAGCGGAATAAAAAGTGACACTGGACAGAGAACAGGAGGGCCTTCCTGAAACAGTGCCTAGTTGAACTGTGGTATTTGCTACTACATAGCAAATATATGCATAGCTGACTTTAAGGCAGAGGTAGAGAAATTCATGGAGGTTAAGGCTATAGATGGCTACTAGTCTCAATAGCTCCGTGATATTTCCAATATCAGATTCAGTACTCCTGCATACTAGTTGCTGGGAAACATGGACAGGAGGTGTGTGAGCCTGTGGGCTTCATATGTGTTTGTCTGGCCATTGGATAGTCCACTGATTTTAATCCAACAGGGCTCTTGGTATCCTCTTCATATCAGCTTGATCTTTTTCTGTTCTCCATGGAGAGAGAAAACATTCCTCCTATCCCACAACTGGTCCAGCACTACCAATCACAAGCATTTTCTATCATTGTTTAAAAACCATGCACATGCATATAAGACCTAAATGCTGACAGACACCACTTTCAGTCAAGTGATCTTATAAAGTATTTATTGGCATTGAAAGGTGAAAGAAACTGCATGCTGAGTGATATGCTGCTGCCAAAGAGGGTGGGTTTTGATTTTATTCTTGTGCATGGAAAACATCTAGCATTTATCCTTGTCACAAAGGTCTTCCATGCTGTCCTTGCTGCTCATTGATGTCCTACTAAGTGAACCTGGTGGCACGAATAATAATAAGTTTGCAGATACAACTGGAAAGGACTTCCTTGTACCAAAGAGTAGCTGGCCCATTTATACAAGATGCCACCACATGCCTGTGCTCACAGCAACCACCCAGTGCTAACTGGGAGGAGAAGAAAGTTCTGTAGTTTTGGTTTCAGGAGTATGGACTTGAAAAACTCTGTGGTTCTATCTGCTTGCAAGAACCAGGATAGTCCCAGCAGGGAGTGCAAAAGTAGGGCCCTGGTTCTGCTGGAGTGCTCGGCTGGGAAGCCAGTGGAAAGAACTATATAAGAAATGGGTCTTCCCTCCAGTCTTTGCCTCCAAAAGGAAGGTCTGCCTTGCCTGCTGTGGTGATTCATGATTCCTGGTTGCAGTTTGGACTTTGCTGTCCTGCTTTGTTGCAGCCGGCTGGCTGGCTGGCTGGCCGGCCAGCCGGCCTGCCTGCCCACCTATGAATTTCACCCTGGCCTCTCCTGGTATCTGTACCTACTCGGACTTCCTCATACTCATGTTCCTTCCTTGCTTTTATCTTCCTGATACTTGACTTAGGACTGCTCCTTGACTATACCTGTGCTTCTGGCTCCTTATTGGACTTTGGGCTGTTCTTTGACAATGCCTTTGCCTCAGGCCCTTTCCAATGGACTCTGCCTGGTCTTGGGCATTGCAGCCAGGGACAACAACGAGTAGGTGCTCATATCTCCATATAGGGTCTCTCAAGCAATGATTTGGAACCCTATGCAATCAGGGTTATAACTCATAAGAGAAGGGGCCTATGCTTGCAGATTAGACACTCCTTTCCAAAGATCTGCCCAATTCATGGTCAGTGGGGGCAAGGCAGGGAGCAAACCTGGTCCACAAGGTGAGATCCAAAGACAGACCACTTTTCTCTACCATTTACATCGGGGTAGACAGCATCTTGAGGTCAACAGGCCATTTCTGCCCATCAGATGCCCACCACGACACAGTCTATAGGGCGCAGTCTACAAGGTTCATCTGCAAACGGGCAAAAAATACTTGTTTGAAACTAAATTCAATAACAAGCCACTCCATAGCACTACATAGTGCTACAGTGTTTAAATCTAACATGTTTGCAAGCTAAATTTAACCCCTTTGGCACAGCATAGAAATTTCAGAGAACCAAAAGGGGAAGATAAGCTTGGAAACAAGATAGGCTTGGTCATGTAGGCCCTCTGCAGCTGCAACAAACTTTTTTCCCCAGAAAAAAAAATGTTTTTAAAAATGGGAAGTACAGGGGATTGCATGTATTGCATAGATGAAACATTCCCCATTAATCCTCTACATTTTTCAGAAGCAAAATAGAAAATTCAATTCAATGTATTATGATCTCAGACCAGCATAAAATAGGCATTCCTTGAAACCTCTGTCTAGCAGCTGTGTCTTTTTTCAGTCTTACTGTAGAAGAGGCACAGACATTCTGAACCAGATCTTAATGCATGCGTGTGTGCGCAAACACACATGTACACACATATATATATGCATACTAAGTTCATAATTTGGATTTTATATGAAGTTTACAACAAGATGTAGGTGGAGTAGAAAACAAGCAACTTCAAATGAAGGGATCATGGTGTTTTCCTGAAGATTCAACTTTCTGTTGTGGTATTGCTAGCCTAAACTGTGTCATTCTGTATGGCTTAGAAGCACTTCTATTACTTGAAATGAAATGGAAAGTGATAGAAAAAATGTCTCTGAGGAAAGGAAACAACCTTAGACAGTTCTGCAGCATACCAAACATGTATTCTTTAAATTTGACCAATATTTTTCCAGGGATTCACAACTGGATATGATTCAAAGCTGAAATATATGCTCATTTTTCATTACTGGGAAAGGTTCGCTGTGGCTTGCTTGAAGTCTGCACAGCTAAAGTAGTGGTGTCAAATATATTCACTATTGATCTAGAAGAGTTAGCAAGATCTGCTGAGAGACCAAATTTATTTACAATAGTCAAACCTAGAGAGGCTGGACAGTAATTATATTCAACAACATTATACCAAGAATAAGGACAGTGATTAAACATGGAACAGAAAAACAATTACAAACATTCTAATCTGCTGGAGCTTGAGAGTGTCCACAGCTGCCATGACCCATCTTTCTCTGCCCTGAGATATGGAGAAAAGGAATGGTAGTAGTGGCTTGCAGGAGCAGGACAAGAAAACTTCCACTTATCCCATTCCTCTGCTTACTCTAGAGAGGCATGCAAGCAATGCCAACTCCAGGTTTTTAAGGGCCTCTGGTCAAGATACCTCCAATGCTCACTTCACTGAGTCTACCTTCTCACTGCCATTGTCACAAACTGCTCTTGCTCCTCTTTATCTTTCTCATCATTGCTATCTCTTGCTTGCTCGACAGGCAGAGAGCAAGGAGGTTGCCACAGAAGGACCAAGTCCAGGTGGTCTCTGTTAGTGAGCATATGTCAAGGGCACATACTCCAGCAGAGGGTTAATTCTGGAGGTAGGTTAATGCTTGGCGGGTGCCAAACAATGGCTACTATTGGTACCAATCCTGGGTGTGACCACTCAAAACTAACCACCTTCCCATAAACACTTGTGATACCCATAACATGGTCTGAGTCCCATGGCAGTTAACCACTCTTCTTTTTATTTCCACTACTGCAAGAGGAGTGGGCTGCAAACTGATCATGGGAAATTGGCCCCCAGACTGTCTTAAGTTGCCCTTTGCCACACTAGAGTTTCTATAATTCTGAATCTATAATCTGTAGTTCAGTATCATCTTTACATTCTTAGGAATGGTCTGCTCAGGCATTAACTACAAGAGTTGACTCAATGGAAGAGGATAATGTGCAGTGTTTGCAGCAGTGAAGTATTCATCGTTCCCACTTTGGAAGCTCATTTCAGGCATGCGATCCAGTTATTGTAGAGTACTATATACATGTAGGAAGAAATGTAAATTGAATGGAAGCATGAGATAGACCAGAGAAGGTACTCCTATCTAAATAATCACTCATTCAGAATCAAACAAGACATTCTCTTGATGCAGAATCTGCAGCCACATATTTTATTTTCCCTTAATTATTACAGGCAGAGGACAAACCTTCTGTGGAACACAGTGCATGGGGAAGCAAACCTTGCATCTTTTTCCCCAGTGGAAACAAAACCAACACACACACCCTGTGTGGCTAGAAAGCCAGATTAAAAAGTCCCTATTTGCACCAATGGGAACTTATCTAGCTAGAAGACAGTGGGGATTCCTTCACTCTGATTGCACTGGGTGGGAAAAGATAAGCTTCCCCCTGCTTGCTATTTCCAAGTAAAATTCCCTCAACCTACACACACACACACACATTTGTTAAGGCAAAGCAAGATGTGTAGCTTCATGCTAGGTATCAGATAAACAACTTGGCACTTGTGATTTGGCTATAGCAGGTTAAATTTAGACCAGCATAGCACTGAGGTACAAGCGTAAGTGCCATGCAGCACTTACAGCATATATCATTCTGTTGCTGATATAGACCACTTCTGCAGAATTTTCACTAGTCCTGTGTGACAAGTGATTAAAAAGGACAGAGCAAACAGTACATTGGTGCTGAAGAGTAAATGTTTGTAATAAAATTTCATACCCAATGCATTTAGAGAACCCACCAAATTTGCTTTAAATTTCCCCTTAGATAAAATTTCAGCTGAAATACTTGTTGGCTGCAGGTTTTGGAGGGCTCTTGGGCAAGAGGATTTTAATGCTCCTCTGCCATGAGTGAAGCAATCTTCTTGTTTCTGCTGCCCAGACATGATGCAGCTACTGCCTGGTTGCTATAGGAGGATGCCCAACTGTAGCCATCATCTCTTGATACAGTCAAAGTCACTCTGGATAACCATGATAGTTAACAATAGAATTATTACTAGGAATTATGTTACAGCCTTCTGATAACTATGTGCCAGGTATATCTCAGCATCAGAGGAAGAAACCCTATGAACACTGTTACTTATGAGTACTATAGAGCCATCTGACTACTCCAGGGGAGAGAAAAAGTACATGTTTAGGTAAGTGTTTGGTACTGTAAGCAGCAGAAGGTATACATAGTTGTAAACTACCACCTTGAGGAATTTTGCAGAGATATACATTAAATGCATACACTTTCCAGTACAGATTAGCAGGAAGGTACCCCAGTACCTTTGAAATATCTTGAAGAATGTTTTGGATGCATTCAGTATATCTGTATGTGTCATAAAACTCTGGCTGTATCCATGACAGAATAGAATAGAATCCTACAGTTGGAAGGGGCCTGGAAGATCCAACCCCCTGCTGAATGCAGGTCTCAAGTCTCCCATCCAGATACTAAGCAGGCCTGACGCACTTAGCTTCTGAGATTAGGCAGGGTCAGGCACTTCAGGCTATACATGGACAGTGCACAGAAATATTTGCATTTCTTTTCGTTGACCTAGTTCAGTATGGTTTGGAAGACTATGCAGATTCACACATGCTAGTGCAGAATTTAGCAGTTTTTGCTTAGAGATTTGTAAAAATAAGCTATATGCATAACAATTGGTGTTTATTGATCGAATAATACTATTGTTGATGTAGGTCAGCAACTTGGCATCCAGAAACACCATGGCAAGGGCTAGAAAACCTAATGCAGTCACCAGGACGCCCATTCCCCCCACTTCCTATTGCCACCCTCAGCTCAGCAGGGAGGAAGAAGTAGGAAGTTTCTGCTTTGTCCCTGCTTCCTGTCTCCTTCCTCCTGAGGTAAGATAGAACAGGGCAGGTGGACAGGATTGTGGAGCAGCTGCAGGTAGGTGATGTAAAAGTGGGGACAACAGTGGATGGCAGCACGCAAGATGGCGGAGATGTGGGGTAGCAGTGGTGGGCCAGGAGAAGCAGTGCTGCATGGAAGAAGCACTGGGGTGCAGGTGGCAGAAGTAGTAAGCAGGAGAAACAGCATGTGGGGCAGGAAGGAGACAAGAGAAGCAGCAGAAAAAGGAAAAACCAAGTTAAAAATGATGACAGAGAAGGTCACTCATTTTTGGTCAGTATAGCCTCTGCTAGATCCTGGTTGCACTCTAGTAGGTCCTGCTAGTTCATGAGTAGCATTGGATACTGCCCGTGCAATCCATTATATTATATAATGCCATAACAAGGATTCTGAGTAAAGAGAAGTGTACAAATCATACAGGATTACACCAACATAAATTGACTTTAGAAAATGAATCCATTGAATACTTCTATAGTAGAGTTCCAGTAGTGATAGCTTCAACAGTTCTTCCAACCATTCTTGACTTCATTACATAAGAATGAAGAAAACAAAGGAAAGCCTTTCTGGATCAGACCATTCATCCATCCAATCCAGCACTCCATTCACACACTACCAAGCTAGCTGCCCACTGGATTTCTCAAGCAGGATGGGTACAAGACCTCCAAAGTTCCTGCCCAAGCTCCTCAGTGACTGCAATCATGCCACCTCTGGTAATGGAAGTAGCCCATAGCCAGCAAGGTTGGTAGGTACTGATGGAGCTCCTCCTCCTCCATGAATTTGTCCAATGCCCTTTTAAAGACACCAGAATGGAAGTGGCTATCATACTTCCAGTTGCAATGAATGCCATCAGTTCACTATGAGCTGTGTGAAGTACTTTCTTTTATCTGTCCCACACTTCCCACCAATCACCTTCACAGGATGACAGGGGTTTAGTTTGGCTTGGCTTTGGATGCAAGGGACTTAACCTCGAATCCTAAGCACAGAAGCCAGTCTCATTGAACTCAGCAGGGCCTAGCTCAAAGTAAACATGTTTGGATCAGGCTGTCAGCATTCACAGGATGAATGGACTCAAGAAGGCCATTTACCCGGGAACAATGTTAACAGAATGAAGAGCAGCAGGCTGTAATGGCTACATCCATTGCATCCCCTGCCACGTTGATGCTTGTCTGGCAAAGAATGAATGATGCGGACACAAGCTGTCAAATGGGGTGCAACTAGACAAGGCCCTCATTAAATAAAGTAATGGCAATACTGAGAGCTCCCTGCAGTGACTCATCATACAGATAAATGGCCGGATATGGAGGCTGACAGATGGTGAATGACACTTATATAATTGGAAAGTAAGTTTGAAACTTCCTATGATTGCTGCCGCAATGGTTTCCTTTATTTATTTGTTTATTTATTTATAAATTGAGTATATTGGGAGAGCTTTCTGCTTACTTCATAAGTCTTGTTTGTCATTTCTACCCAGCCCTCACTTTACTGCATATGCTTTAAAATAAATAATTTCACTGGTGAGATTTTTATATTGCACTTGTACATAGCATTCTTGGCAAATAAAACATAAAAAACAAGTACCTGACTGGGGCTCCCCAGCTTGTAGTGTTAAAGTAAATGGGAACCATTTTAAATTAACATCTGATTTTCCCTTAAGGTTTCCTATTGTCTCATCCTATAAACATTTTGTCAAGCATTTATACCTGCCTGAGCCCTCACTCTTTCTAATCAACAGCATGAGAAAATGAGTGCTATCCATCCAGCTTAGAGCAGCTGAACAAATCAATATCACTCTATAGTAGATGTTAGCAAATATGCCGGGTTTTAATTGCCTTCTAGCCAAAATGTATGGCATATATTAAAATTGTTGCTTACAGGAATATGGTTAAAAATTACACTTCGTTTTATTCCCAGAGAAAACGTTTATGCAATTATGCTTTGCAAGGGGAGATTGCTGATTATTTTTCATACCAGAGGGGCTTGGTGCATACCAGGAAGAGATATACATCAAAGCGCCCTGCACTCGGGTTCAGTTTAAAAGGTACTAACAACCCATAAACCAACAAATGTCAAAATCAAGGAATGACAGAAGAATTATCAGCCCAGACAATATGGTGTGAATGTCTCATGAAAGCAACCTGCACCCATTTACTGTAAAACAACATCACCCCCAACAACAGTGCTGTTCACGGAATCACATTTCCACATCTTTCAAGAGTGGACTATTGTCATGAGCATACATCTTATGTTTGGAAACGTGTTGCATGATTGTGTTCTTGATATACAGAAATAAACCATGGAAAATTATAACTGGAAGTAAAATAAGTTATCTAGATGGAATCTCTAGCAGAAATTAGCATCAATACTTAAAAGCTTCAAGCAAACTTAAAACAACTTTGAAGGACAGGAAACCTCAATTTCTAGAAAGTGTACAGCTGGAATTTAAGGCCTCCTCCACCGGGACTGAAAGTAATTTCAGCCCTGCAACAAGCAACATTCCATCACATCCCTAGCAATCCTATAGGAATAGTCTTCCTAATGTTGAGCCTAAATCTTACCATTAAAATTTGCCTTGTCCGCAGTACCCAAGGACAGTACTTGACCAATAGTTTCCTTCTGGCCAACCCTTGATTTATCCTAAGTCACTATTCTTCACCCCCATTCCTTTTCCTAGATAAATGACCCAACTATTTTAGTATTCCAAAGCAAAGAGGGAGCACCATACCTCTACCCTACTCATTTCCCCTCTGTACCCTGGAGCAAAATGAGATGCCAAGCTGCTGCAATAGTTCAAGGATGTGGAGTTGTCACAGCAGCATTGGAAACAAACTGGCATCTCCCTCACTATCTTCACAGTTAGGAAGGTGCAAGAAAGCTCAGGTGAAAGTTGGCAACTGTAACTCCATATCCTGTAGCATTGCTGCTATATTTGAAACTAAGTCAGTACGTGGCTATGCTGTGGCAGGATGCAACAGGGAAGCACAACATTCCCCATGGCCCCTCATCAAGCAACTTACCAGTTGTGAGAAGCAACCAGGATATACAGGGTCACGTGTACTAACAGCTTAAAGCCACAGCACAGCTTACAGCAATACTGTGTATCATGTCATCTAAGACAGGCTAATTCAGAATATGAGTTAATATCAGATGGGGCATTCCTTGCCTAGCAACTAGTAATGTTGGGATCATTAGAATCCATACCTATGTATAGACTGAACCAGTGATTTTCCAGTTGACGACTCTGGCAACGTCATCATATTGTGACGGAGAGTGAAGCACTACAATTTTGATTTGCTAAAATATTCATGAATCAGTGAAGTATGGCTTGCTTGCCCGTGTGTGCGTGTGTGTGTGTGTGTGTGTGTGTGTTTGCAATAAAATAACAAGTAACCAAGTAATGTAATACTTAATGAGGAAAGTAATTAATGCACCTGGCTGGTGGATGACAAATACTGATAAATGTGGACTAATGAGTTTTGGAACAAAAATAAAGAGAGTGTTCCACAGTTAAATGGAAAATGAGCAGCAATGTATTGACCTAAAAAGAGATCTGGGAGCAATTATAGACAAATCCTTAAATCCTCTAGCCCATTAGGTGACTAAACTGAAAATAAATAAATAAATAAATAAATGAGAGACTGTAATGAATACCAAAGACATACAGTATAACTCATGGGAGGTGGTATTATATATTTTGCTTAATGAGGGCTCACTCACATTGCTGAATGCAGTATTCACCATAAATTGAGATAAGCCCAAATCAACCGCAGCACATCATTTTAAGGGGTGGAGATGCAGCTGACATTGATTCTTATATGTTTGGGGGGATTTAAACAAATGGTTTGACTTTCTGAAAGTTATTAATATGACTCATGGAACCTCCTAGAGGGACTCTTGAGTAATTAGTTTTGTAAGATCACAGGAGCAACCCCACTGAATCCAAGAGCGGCCAGCCAGCCAGCAATACCAAGCATCTAATCCAGGCAAACCACTGCAGCTTTCTCTGGGTCGTCCGTAAAGAAAGGCCTGTATACCAGAGACATTTTGATAATCCTTCTGTCTTTGCTTAACATCAGGTGATGTTTTTGTTCAAGAAGGTCTCATGCAATTCATTGTTAGGCCAATATGGCTGCCCCACGCAGCCACTCAATTCACAGCAAAATGGGGACCTCAGCAGCCTCAGTGCCATTCATCCCACTGAGGACCAAAATTTGCATTACCTTAAATCCATATGTAACAATAACATTTTTCCTCTTTAGAGCAGGGATGGTGGCCCAATCCTGATCTTCGCTAACAATCCCTAACTTCCATGCCAGAGACGCTATGCCTGTTCTAGAGTAGAAATGAAAAAAGTCCTAGCCACTCTGTATGGATCTACCATAATGTATGTTTGGAACCCCTTATGTGAGAAGACATAAACTTGAAAGCTGGAGCGCTACTTCTGCTGCTGCTGTGCCCCAAAGCAAGAGCATTTTAGAGTGTTTTCATTTAAAGGAAGGGGAAAGAGTGCATTTCTTTGGCCTCACCACCAGTGCTTCCAAGCAGCAAGGCACTACTCATTCTCAAGGAAACAAATTTCCTCCGTGGCCCAACCAACTATCTCCCTCCTGCTAGTTTTTAACAATCAAGAGCACTGTCTAAACTTGCATTGGATTCTGCCTTCACATTATTTTGTGCCTTCTAAAACCACCTATTGATTTAGAAAGGTGATATTATTCATTTGAATTATAAAAAGTGGATTATTTTCATTGTTTCCTGTTGTTGTTGCTGCTTGCTTGGAATCCATGCTTTTGGTATATTTTTAATTAGTGCAAGTTGTTTTCAACATCAGTTGCCAAATTAGCCAAACAATTGAAGAAGATTTAGTGTGATGTACTGGTTAGATTGGGATGTGGGAGAACTGGGTTCTAGTTTCTATTCAGCCGTGAATCTCACTAGACAACTTTGAGCCAGTCACTGACTGGTATAACCTACATCACAGGGTTGTTGTGAGAAGAAATGGGGAGGAGAAGATCCATGCCCCATTTCCATGGATTCTGATTTTTTAAAAACTCCTGCCAGGATAGGAAAAAGGATATCTTTACAGGCCATTCTTTCTGACTGTTTTGCATGCAAACAATAAGAGTCAAAATCACAAGACAAGGTGACTCAGTTCTGCACAAATCCCATAATAATGACCCAGTACAAAGAACATGTTAGGCTATGGACATCCATAATGAATCTGTTTGCACATCACAACAAGCCATTATGGGTTAATGAACCTGTGGGGCTTTGCAATGTGCACTGGCCACCTTTTGGAACTTATAAGCCACTGTATGTGCTTGTCATGACTTCTTGTGACAAGGGAACCTAGGCAGTTTGGTTAAACAACCCTCTGATAACCGCAGAAGGGCTTGCTTAATAAAAATTCCATCTGGCACACCCTGCCTGTGTTCACACATCCACTGTAACCTTCCAAGGCTGAAAGGTAGTGGCATGCAAGGCACAGGGTGGAATACGGGCAGAACTATGGCACAGAACCAGCTTCCCCCCCTCCCCTGCTCAAGGGCACTAAGTTCAAAGGATTGTACATGTTAACTTTCACTTTTCACTTTAGCCACCAATGAATCTGATCCATCTGATTTTTAGTTGGGAATGGAAAGTAGTACCTGATCATTTTAAGCAGGGATGAATTCAACACAAAATTCCATTTTGCCTTAATTGAGTTGCTCTTAAAAGATGAATAGTGCAATATGCAGGAACGTTGATAACGCATTAGCTGCTTTTGTACTTGTTTTTGCTTTTGAAGGATTAATAATAAAATGAATCAAATAGTATTCATGTAAGAAAAATGCAATGCTGATTTGAGACCTGCCTCTGATTTCTATGTATGTGTTTGGAATACATATTCAAATATTTTGCATTTGTGTATTTCACATTGAGAATAAGTACGTTGTTCCCATATGCATGCTTTGTAGGGCAGGTTTTGAAATCATTTATTTCCCCTGCAATTGAACTGCAACTATTTATGAAGCACATAATAGATGGTGATTAGTATTTCCTTCATACAGGAGACTGCTGAATGACATTTTAAGGAGTTTCTCCCCACTGGCCCTTCATGAATCTATTGGCCCATTATTTTGTGAGTTTTGTGAGTGGTGATTATGTTGCAATCCTGTGCCCTGTTTAAGTGGGACTCCTTATCATTCTCACCCAGTAAATCTCATTTCTTATTTGGTATGTGTTCTCTGGGACTTTAGTCAGCATAGGGTGGTGCACTCAAGTTCAAATTCCTACTTAGATAACCTTCATTTGCTTGCTTTCTCTTGCAACATGATCTTGTGTATGTCTCTTCAAAAACACGTCACACTGAGTTCAATAGAGCTTACTCCCAGGAAACTAGGAACAGCAGCATGTCTTCAGAATTTTCCTGCAGATTACTAGGAATCTGCTGGGAGCCTTGGAAGACCCATGAAACTGTTTTGTTCGTATGTGTGTATGCTTTGGTTCTGGGCTTTTGTTGTTGCTGTTGTTCTACAGCTTAAAACACATACAGAACTCAGTTTAGTAAGTCTTGTTTCTCTAATGCTTTAGATAGGCCTGTTTTTTTGTGCGTAATGTGTGAAAGCAAGGCTTGCCAGATATTCTGTGCTGTTCCCAGATTCTGTGAGGGGTTTAAAGCTTGATTGGTAGATTAGAAATCTGCTGATATCAAAACAAGGTGAAGAATTTCCCTGATCCAGTTGAAAGGAGACTGGACTGTGGACTGCATCTGGAGAATCTTTGGAGTACAGGATTTCAACTTCAGCATTTCTCATACTGCCAATCCTTTGCTTTCCAAATGTGTTGGGATAACTTTTCCAGCCAACATGGTCACCATGCTTTTCAACACATCTGGAGGTTGAACCTGGACTAATTTAATACTACACAGTGCATGTAACAATACGTGTGTCAGTGGAGAGCAGTGTAACCAGGTAGATTGGAAGAAAATCAGTTCAGGCCTCAGAGGAAGTGTTAAACACAGGGTGTCTACTTTTAATTCAGGGAGGCATCTGATGGTTAAACATTGAATTAAGTGCAGCCAGCAGGAGTTTTGCCATTTGCTCCAAGAAGGGCAGATCAGATGAAGAGGAAACACAACATATCTGTCATATACCTAGATGGATGTGCATGTATTCAGCAAGACTGCATGCAGAAATCAATGAGGTTAGCTGGAGTGTAAAACAGCACGGAATATAATCTGTTTAATTTCAAGTAATGAGAAGTACCTAAGCATGCATGATATTAGTCAGTTATTGATTTTTGTCATGTGTTATGCTTTAATAGCAGTTACGTTTTCTGGCATACTTCCCCCCTCTCCCCGTAGTTAAATTGTTGCTTCTTGATTAGTCAACAAGAAAAATCGATACACCTTTGCATTTCACTTCAAAGCTTTGATTCAATTACAATCTGGGAACTAATCAAATGTTGATCTAGCTGTTTCAGTCACAGGAAAGCAGTTTTCTAATACCCTAATCTTTCTTTGTCACTACAGGGTACTTTTTACTTCATTCATCACAAACCTAACTCTCTGTTGCAGTCAGAAAGAAAGATCTGCTTTTGACTTTGACTTTACACAATTAGAAATTAACTGTTAGGTCATCTCACATTTGTTCCTTCACTGTAGGGAAGATCCCATCCAGTGGAAGCTAAGTTTCCCCCTTCACACATACAAGACAACAAACTGTTCCCATCCGTGCCCCCTCCCATCAGTTGTCGATCCTGGCTATTCTCAGAGTTCACCTGAGCACCTGGATGGGTGGGCTTCAAATAAGCCCTTCTGCTTCCCCCTTATTAAGATGCCTGTTCCCAGGGCCAGTCCTCCTCCTCAACTGATGAGTCCAAATCTGACTCATTGACCATTGAATGCATGCCAAGAACAACCATCCTTTTCATTCCCGACATCACTGAGCATATTCAAAGTGTTTTCACTAGGCTGCTTGGGGGCATTTCTTTACAAGAAATGCATAGAAAATGCACTTGTTAGAAATGTTTGTGCTTATGAATTGTCATGGAAACTTTTTAAAAATTATCAAAGTTCAGGAAGAACAAAGATCAAAACTGAAGTTCGCAGTGTTCAGGGCTAACTTAACCTAATAAAGGGGGAAAATAAAAAGCTGACTGTTCAGACTGTGTTCAGACTGCTGATCAATGGTTTGTTGTAGAAAAGTGGGTTAATGTGTTATTTGGACTCAGCTAAGATAACAAATCATGATTGAAAATCCACAGTTCACAACCCAACAACAAACCAGGCATTCTCTTCATTGGTTGTTCATAATTAACAAGCCATGTTTTGCTATCTTGGCTGGGCTCAGACAACACAATAAGCACTTTTCAAAAATAATCCACGGTTGAGCAACAACCCTTCAGCAGCCCTTGAGTATAGGTTATTATGCTGTCTGAATCAAGTTTTGGAGAACCATTGAAATTGGAAATCTATCAATTGTTTATCCATCCCTAACACTGACTGGCAGATGCATCCCAGGGTCATGGAATCATAGACCAGTAGAGCTGGAAGGGGCCATAAAGGCCCTCAGTTCCAACCCCCTGCTGTTGCAGAACACCAATTTACACCATCCCACTCTGATAGCTTTCCAGTTTCTTTTTGAATGTCTCTAATGTGGGAGAGCCTCATATGCCATGGACTAAACATAGAACCTCATTCATGCAAAATTGCTGCAGCCCTTCCCAAAGTTCAGGTATCTCCATTCAAAAGGGAATTTAGGATCTGAGCTGCTTTCGTAAGTGCGTATGAACTTATGAACTGCCATTCTGGATGATTATTCTTTCTAACCCAGGACTCTGATTCTAACAGTAGGACAACCAGTTCCCAGGGGAAAACAGAAAGCAGAAAGATAGTAATCAGGTTGTTCCTAGTTGTTGTAACAAACAACCACTGATAGATTTATCCTCTGTTAGCACAAGTATTCCCTGTTTAAAGCCATTTATGCTGGTGGCTATTGCATCCCCTGTGACTGAATTCCATAGGTTAATTATGTGTTGTGTGAAGAACTACCCCCTTTTGTTCACTCTCTTTCTTTACACACACACACACACAATACATTAACCAGCAGGGGCTGCCGACTGCTGTAATGAGCCAGGAAACCAAGATCCCTATTCAAGGCTTTCTAATGTATGAATTTAGTGATTCTTTCACCAAGAAAAACTGGTGCCACAAAAAGTATCACCTCTTCTTTCTCTCCAAGCCTAGCACAGCAAAAGTCTACAAGTAATTTCTTTGGCATACCAGCCAGGTTTTGGCCAAATACTGAAAAAAGCCAGGGTATCAGCATAAGATAGACTTTATGATTGGTGCCATTAAGTCATGAAATAAAGGAAAGGCAGGGAGAAAGTCATGGCTTGGAGAAAGGAATCATCAGCCATGGAGGTGGGCTTAGAGATATCTATGACCAGAAGGAGTGGGGATATTTAACTTCTGAGCACAAAAACTGTTTTGCATACATGTCTATGAGCCTGGATCTCCTGAGAATTTTACAACTTCACCTGAGAATTCAGATCACCCTATTAGAACCAGATTGAAACAAAGAAGTGAAAGACAGAATTGCCTGGGTGAAGCTAATCCTATTATGGCTTTCCTGTCTGAACGAGATACTATTCTAGCAAAGATGCCGTTCATTTGAACCCTGATTGTTGTCTCTACAGCTGCCTTCCACATCCAAAGAAGCAGACTGGATTTCTCAGGCTCAAACAGAGTGCAGCTTGTAATTTTAGAATGTTGCCTTTTAACGTGTTGTGTTACCAAATATTGTGCAGGCAGAGCAGAAGTTACAAGTGCATGCACTGCACAAGCCATTTTCTGATTTAGAATAAAACAGGTGCTGTGCATGTGTGTGTAGTCTAGGTCAGTCAGCGCAATGCTCACCTGCAGGCAGTGAAGCTTTCAGAAGGTGCTCTTGCAACTTTTTATCTTCAGATGAACACCTATTGCTAATCACTGTATTTAAGAAACCCCTCAAAAATAAGGTTTATAGGAAAGTGTCTTTGAGTTTTCTTTTGTTACTGGTAGAAATGATGAGATGGTTTCCACAATAATTTCTGATATACTCCAATGCACTCACCTCCTGCCAAGCAGCTTAGACAAATTACCAAAAATGCAATGGTAAATGTTTTTTTAACACTTGATTTTGGACTCCAACATAGAAGTATATTACATATTTTATTAGCTCATTTACCACCCACCATGTTGTATTATTAGCTAATTCACTAGTTACAATTTAAAGTGCTTCTTGTCTGATGTCTAGTTTACAGTTTTACAGGATTAAAAAATAGCCCTTTGGGGAGTTGTTTTTTAAGTAAAATAACCCTAAAGAAGTAGAAAAGCAGAGTTCAGAGTTCAAGTTTCTGTCTCTCCCATCACAATGGGTAAGTGCCTCAGGATTAGGTTAGGGCACCTGCTGAAGCCAACTTCCCGGCAGTCCTGTCACTTCTTCTTGCTATTGCCTGTATACCTACACTCTCTTAAAATGCAAGCACTATCAAAAGTTAGGAGTTGGAGCAGCACCTTCCACGTCCCTTCTCTTGTGCTCTCTTTCTGTCTGGGCAGGTGTGCATTGGGCATAAAAGGACAGAACATATGACTGGGCTCAGAGGGAATGACAAGGAAGAAGAGGAGGGGACTTCGTGAAAGTGCCATGTGCGAGACCACCAAAACTGGGAGCTGATACAACATCCATTTCCCTTAGTGCATCAGAGCATCTAATATATGCTACTGGACATACTCAAGGGTAATGGAACACATTATGTTAAGGATGTGTTATCCTTTTTCCCTGCTGAAGTTTTAATGGCTTTACCTAACCACACCACCTGCAGAAACAGACAGTTTGTGGACATCAGTGTGTACATAGCTACAAAAGAGAAAAAAATCATTGAATGAAAAAAAACCTGCATATATTTGAAAATTGCACAAAAATTCTTCATGTCTAAAAAGTGCACTGAACTTTTATTAAGTTGGGACATCAACTAATGTGTCCATTTGAAAATTGTGCACAAAAATACATATAGATTTTTTTCCATGAAGCAAAAGACTTGGCACTGACAAAGAATAAACCTGGAAGTGCAAAAAGAAAAAGTTTGTATTAACATTCAATATTACAAAGTAAAGCCACTTTTCTTTTTATTCCCTATCTAGATTTCATTATTCTACAGATTTTATTTTTCTAGCCAAAAGGCAGACAAGAAGAATTTTTCCACTGCTGTCTATAAAATGTCTTGTTTTGGCAGGTCTTTAGCGCTCCCCATGGTGCCTGTATCATTGTCCTGATTCCATTCATCTTTTGCACTTGTTCTGTTTGAATATTTATATAGATTTTGTAGGATGTTGGTTTTCCAAAAGCTTGATGCAAGCAGCTGCCTCAAGTGCATCCCTTGTAAAAGAAGGGTAAATATGTTAAAAATAATGAATTACATAAAGCCTTGCTTGTCTTGCTCCTTACTTTTAATTACTGGTTACTGTGTCATGAACTGAAGGGGTCACGTGGAGGAAAAGAAAAATCTAGATCTCTGCAGGACTGTGTCTTGGGGTCAAGAAGTATGGCTGAGACATCTGACTAAGAGAAAAGAAAAATCTAGGTTAAAGAGGCAAATTACAGGCTGTGACTATTTGTTCTTGTTTATGAATATTATTATATGGGATATAGGTACTTACTGTGATTTTAAATCAGCAGGTAACACATCCTATGCTGAACTCCAGGAATTTATAAGACTCAAGGTTACAAAATTCCTGGTATTATATGGTAATAATTATATGGTATCAACACATATAATTTTAAGATAGAAATCTCTGATCAGGTGTGTCTTTTTATCGTCAAAATCTTCATGATATAAGAGGAATGAGCACACAAAATCTAAAGCATTTGAAAGCAAAATGAAATTTCAAACATTTTAAGTTTCATTTTATGAGCATTTAAAAAAAATAAAAGCATCTGACATTTCTGACCTGGAAGAAAAGCAAAGCAGAGAATTAATTGAGGTCTGGTGCTATTTTCTATATAGCATCCTGTCAGAACAAGTGTTGGCTTCCTTGAGGATAAGTGGAATATCCTCAAATTCTCATATTTACTTCTCATATTTACATTATTTCGTTTGAACTGCTGACACATTTCCTTTCAGCAGAATGGTATGTCTTTAGCAAGTAAGTATTTTTTCCCTTTATTCTCAGCTATGATTTTGGGAAGTAATATATTTACTTCATTACTTGTCAGCTTTTCTGAGGCGTACATCCCTTCCAACAGAACAGCATCTGCTTCTTTGCACAGGTTTACTATTTCTTGCTATATTTTGTCATCTTCTTGTGACAGTCGAATGAACAATACTCTAGCAGTTATTCTTTCTTTTCCAAACTTTCTAATCTGAAACATATTTTGCATTTTCCCAGGCAATGAGCAGTTCAATCAAAAGTTCATAGTCTATCAGCCCAAATACGTCAGTTATGAAGTTTTGTTTGGATCAAACTGATTCAAACTTCAATACATCCTACATTAATATACCTTATTATCTCACCTGCTGCTTTATGAATTTTTAATATTATGAGAGAGATACACTTATGATAGAAATGAAGAAGGACAGTAACTATAACATGAGTAAGTGTTTGCAAGGCAACCTATGTTGATGCAGGTGTCTTGCCAAAAACAAAGGCGTGTGGGTCAAATATTTGTCACAGGTATTTTGAAAAGACAATCCAGTTGGGAGTGGGGGCTGGGGGGTCAGTTAATAGGATTAACTGGGTGAAGGAACAAGTCAGCAAAGCAGGAATGGTCAGAGTGGAATTTCTGGTTTGTACCCAGTAGTACCTACTTTGTTGCACAACTCTTTTAGCAGGAAGGGAAACATCCTTGTAAGTAGTCTCAGTGTGAAACTGGCCTAGGACATACATGATTTTCCAGAATGATCTGGAGAAACCTTCTCCAATGTGATGCCCTCCAGATGCCCTCCAGATGTGTTGGACTGCAATGTCTATCCTTTCACTGGGATGCCATTAGTTATGCTGGCAGAGAATGCTAAAAGATATATTTCAACATATTTAAAGGGCACCAGGCTAGGGAAGGCTGATCTGGAGGATCAGTGAATAAGGCTTTATACCAGTTTCTCAAAAGCCTAGATTTTATATTTACCCATAACTGATGACAAAGAAACCATCAGAGGCAGCATTCAAGTTGAACATATTAATATTATCTCATATAACTGTTTTTATCTGCATGGGCAAGTTCAGAAGCATAACAAGATAATTTACTAAAATTAATCCTTGATTTGTACAAACACCCCTGAATCTGGTGTGAGGTTTCTTGTTTGCCTCTGCAATCTGCTTCTTTTCAGTGTACCTTTATGATCTCTGCTAATCTGTAGAGGAGTTCATATATGATGTAAAGCAGAAGGTTAGTTAATGGATAATCCATGATTTCATATTTCCAGTAGACTTAAGAATATCTTGTGTCAATGGATACTTCCACCTAATAGGTCAAAATTGCCTAGATTCATTAATAGTCATTAAAACGTGACTTAATGAATAGAGATCTTACAGACTGATATGATACCCTTTACAGTAAAACAACCATGAGTTATTTAAAATACAGGGCTTTTATAAGCAGAAGGCAAAGACTTTTTCTTTCCAATCCTAAATAGCAGGCTTAGCTATGATGGACTTAATCTGAGTAAGTGTAAATTCAGCTGAATATTCAAGGAAACTTCCTGATGATAAGAAGAGTTGTACAATGCAACCTATTACTTAAGGGTGATTGGAGACCCCCTTGGTATTGGTCATGAAGCAGAAACTTCTGTTGCAGATACTGTAGCAATGGATGTCTGCACTGAGCAGACTAGATGGTCTGCAAGGAGCCCTGCAAGGAGCCCTCCACCTCAGTCTACCTTTTCTCTGGTCTGTTGTAGCATATGTGAAAAGCTGACAGTTCAAATGTGAGTTCACTCACAAGCCAACTAGGTGCTTCATAGAAGACACTTACTTAATGTATTAGTAATGCAAGTCAGGGTGTGGGATTAGTATGGGTTGTCACTGAATCATGAGTTTGTTGCTAAATTGTGGGTTAGTATCATGGGTAAATTCTGCTCTATGATTTAACTATTGGTTGATAACTAAGAACTATGAGTTCACAACCCAACAGCTAACCATATGTTCCTTCCTGCACTGTTTGTGGTTAACAACTCATATATAAACCATAGTGCAGAGTTCACATACAGCAACAATCTACAATTCAACAACCCATAATTAAATGACATCAGAGGGCCAGTGTCGTATGGCACTTAAAGTGTTGAAGACCTGAGAGATCTCATTTCTAATCTCCACTTAGCCATGAAGCTAACTGGGTGACTTTGGGCCAATCATTCATTCTTCGCCTAAACTTCTCCACAGGGCTGTTGTTCTGAGAATAAAATGAAGCAATCTAAGCCACCTTGGCTCCTCACAAGAAGATAATAGGCAGGATATGCAATGGAGCAACAACAGCACTCAACTCTAGAAGGTCATTGCATGAAAACCGAGTCATTATTACTCAGTCCCAGTCTTCTGTCTATACTTTAGAGATGGATGAATTTCTCAGTATCACTATTTTCTGCATGTGTTCCTTTTAATTCTGAAGTCATTGCCATCTTGTGAAACAGTTGGTGATTTTGATAAGTTCTTGTGGAACAATGAAATCCCAAAGGAAATTCTCACCCAAATACAATAGGTACTGCTATTCCTAGTATGGAGAGCGCCAGGTTGTACTGCCTGTCACAAGAAAGAGGTGACCCCTCATATAGCATCACAGTCAGGATGGAATACACAGACTTTTCAAGATCAAAGCACTCTGAATCCTCTTTCCGCAGAGACAAAAATGCCAATTTCACATTATTGCAGATTCAAATTTTAAACTCTTAAGTTGTTTCCTCCATCCTGCATGCAAAAAAGCCCCAACAACCCCAAATTTAAGTAGGTCCTTATAAAAATAATTGAACATATTTTAATTCTCACCTATCCATGTAGTTCAATAATATTGCTACTAATTTTGAATAATTATTCTGTGAGGATTGCTAAAATAATGTATGCCAAATATATTCAATTTAAGTGGTCTTAGGACCAGTTCTGGATAAAGACAGGGAATAAATGTTTAAAATAAATAAATATTGTAAAATATTATCTAAATACTAGGAAAATTTATTATGTAAATGATATTTCAATCCTTTGCTAATAAAATATGCTATTTTCATCTTTCTCATAGGATTTTCTCTATAAACATATAAACACCAGTGTTTATTGCTGTTATTCCATGTACAATATCAGGTATCATATATAATAAAGAACATGTCTTATGAGAAAGATTAAAATATGTTGTTTTCTCTAAGGAACTTGTGGTATGAGCCAAAAGGCAGAAGATAGATCAGCCCTAGGGGATTGAGAAGGATTTATCAGGGAGAACAGGAAAGGAAACACAGAAGGAGAAAGAGTCCCAGAAGAAGAATAGTACATGGTGCAAGCAACAGAGCAGGACAAAAGAGGATGCAACATATTGGCGCAGCATAACAAAAAGATCAGGACTAAAGAAAAGAGTTAAAATAGTGGAGCAATTATGTAAAGAAGCTTGCAAATGACAGATGGAAAAAGAACAAAACAAAATTGACATGCTTAAAATGAAACTAGTAACGCAGAAGCAAGAAATCAATGTCAAATGGAAGGAACCATTCACAACGGACTGGCGTTTGTCTTCAGTGGCATGCTAAACAAAGAAGTCTGCCAGAGGAATCTGAAGCATCTCCAATGACATGTCCTGAATTTTGAAATATTAGTGTCAATTTGGATGAAGCCAGCAGGATGAAATTTGACTAAAGGCTGTTATACTATGTATCTCAGCTGTGCCCTTTTTACTCAGTCTGCTTTTAGATATGCAACAGCATATTGTCCACTGATACTCATGGCCTATTGTAGGAGCCGTATGTGGCATATGCTAGAAAGGGAAATATAACAGTATTTCATGCCTGCAGCAGTAGTGTGATTCTTTCTTAAGTTACCATAGATCTATGCACAATAGCTCATGTCACAGAGACAATGCTTTGTTAGATTTTCTGGAAAGAGTCCTTTACAATTATTCGACATCTCCCTGCTGTAAATGCAGTAAATCTGTTCCTTTGCTTGTCTTTGCGACTCCCTGCTCATACAGGACAATTTCTGAAGTGAAGTGCCTAAGGTATCTTTTCATGCTCTCCATGCATTTTTGAAAGCAGATTTTCCAGTGATGGAATGACAGGAGGAGTCGGCCTGCTCCAGCTTTGCATGCATTTACTGTACCGAAATGCAGAATGTCTGAATAGAGGTAAAGAGAATAGGGAATGTGACACTAAGCAATATTTAATGCTAGTCCCCCTCTGGCAGTTATTAAAATTCAGGATTTGTTCCAAATTGGAAGCTTGGGTAAGAGAGAGTTAACAGATCTAGGTATATTGTTGGAGATTGCCTGAAGAGTCCTGGCAAAGTCATGAATGACCTTCTTTCTGTTAAGAAAAATGCCTGATTACTCCCAGCGTCCCGTTGAATAGCTAGGTGGGACCTGAGAAGGAATTTCCTGTCAAATATGATATAACCTAGACTTGGTGTACAAAACCAAATTAGGCTATAATTTGAGTGGTCCACATGTGACACAGGGACTGTTCACTTACCAATTTATGGATATCAGCACAATGAGATAAACGTTAGGCTACAACCCATGTCTCAGAAAAGTAGTTTTCCATGTCTGAGAAGATTTATTTCAATGAAAAAAATACACCATTGTGTGAGTTCCTACTTGTAGCTTAAGATAGTACAGTCCAACCACAGGTTTACAGGTTCATTAGAGCTAGGCTTTAGAAGTGATATTTCGATTTTAACATGTTGAACGGGAAAGCATCAAAGGAAGATACACGAAAGACAGCAGGCTATGTAGGACTGAACTATAAGGCTAAGAACACAAGTGCATGAATGTAACTGACTCTCACCAGAATATAAATATTCTTCTTCGTGTTTCCTTTAATTAAATATATGCAATATCAATATTGTGGTGATATATGCCCTGTAGGTAGACACATTAGATTACACTGGATATTCTGATTAGTGCAAATTCAAAAAGACCAATGATCACATTAACCTTTTGTCAAGTATGTGACAAATTAATTTCTTCCAAAGTTGTGTAATAAAGCAATGAAATCATTTTTCAACATAATAGACTGGCACTAGTTTTTCTTTACTGAATGGTTTGACCATCAAATGAACAAGTAAACTAATCAACAAAGATTTACTACAGCATATGCATGAAGTAACAAATGCATGCAATAAAACCTTCTTTGACATTTTGTCTAAGCAGTGGAGATGTGCAATTACTGAGATGATAATAAGACATTTTAAAAAGTGCTTGTAAATGTGTTCCAAACTAATTTCAATGTCAAAATCAGTGCTCATGTTTCCTCTAACAAAATGTAAATGAATGGAAGCATCCAATTCAATCCCATGAAAGGTACTAAATTAAGGAACTCTATTTTTTTCTTATTGCCACTAATAAACCTTCAAATTTGGTGTTATCAACATAAAACCAGAGAGAAAATTATAATGGGAAGTGAAGTGACCTTACCCCCACAAAAGTATGCGGAATTCATTATATCCTTGCTCCTTCTTCTCTACTCACTCACTGTAATAGGTACAACATTAAAAAATTCACTGATCTCAATCCTAAAGATACTGTAGAAATACAGAATTTTGCTTTGAACTCTATTATTTTGTACCTAAGTACAGTCCATGGGAAAGTACATAGTTCTTTCTTCACAGTACTATAATACTGCCTGAGTTTAAACAGCATGACATGCTACATTCAAGGCTAAGTATGGGCTGAGTATGAGTTTTTGGTGAACTGTGAATTTTTTAAATGCAGGATGTTGTGTTATGTGAACCTAGCCATGCTAGCAAACCATGGTTTGTTAACCAGAAACAGGTAAACCCACCAACAAAACATGGGTTCTTGTTGTAGATCATTTGTAGTCAACAAACCATCATTTGTTAAGACAGCTAAGCTCATACAACACTGCTTAATGGCAAGCACCTAAACAACAGCAACAATATCACCTAGTTTCACTCAAATGTCAAATATTAACTATTTGACTGTATATGAAAAATCAGATTGACAGAACACCTGCCTTGCATAAAAAGATCGTATGTTCAATTTCTAGCAGCTCCAGGTAAGACTAAGAAGAACACCTGTCTAAAATCTTGCAGAGAGTGGACCAGCCCTGAAGATGGACCAACAGTGTACAAACATGACATCATAACAGCACTACTGGACCAGACCAAAGGTTTATCCAGTCGAGAATCCTGGTTCCTGTTTCATCCCATGGCCAGCCAGGTCCCCATGGGAAGCCCACAAGCTGGACATGATAGCAATAATCCACCCTCAGCTGGTGTTCTCCAACATGCTGCCCCTGGTTCCGGAGGAGATGCATAACTGGGACGACTAGTAGCCCTATGCTCCTTGAATTTGTATAATTTGCTCTTAAAAGCCGTCCAGAGACCCACAACATAATCGGATGGGGTAAAAATACCCAAATAAATAAAATAAAAATACCCAAATAAAAAGTTTCCTTGTGGGTGGCCATCACCATGTCTTGCCATATGTTATCTATGTATTGCTCATGGAAGTGGTTCCTTTTGTCAGAACTAATTTTCTCATCATTCTGCTTATCTAGATAATCCTGAGTTCTAGTATGAGAAAGAGAGAGAGAGAGAGAGAGATCTGTTCCCTTTGTCCACACACCTAATTCTGAAAATGTTTTAAGATATCTCCCCTTCCCCAGTTACCTTTTTTCAAAATAAAAATATTTTTTCAAAATAAAAAAGACCAAGCTGCAACAGTTCCTAAGTTATTTTGCTTGCTTTTCTCTGCAGTATCTTTTTTAAGTTCCAAGATATCTATACAGTATTCTGAGTCAAATCACAGATTTGTATAAGATGTGACAATATTGGAGGCTTTATTTCCATTCCCTTTCATAAAGATCCCTAAAATGGAGCACACTGTGTCAACATTTTCATTGAGCTATCTGTCATACTGCCACAATTTCATCCCTTGTCAGTCATCACCAACTCATCCTGTGAATACATGAGATTAGGAGTTTTTGTCTTAATTTGCACCACTTTGCATTTGTTTACATTGAACAACATTTGGCATTTAATTTCCCATCTGCTAAATCTGGGGATATACTTTTAGAGCTCTTTCTTTCTTTCTTTCTTTCTTTCTTTCTTTCTTTCTTTCTTTCTTTCTTTGTTTTTACTACACTGAATACTCTGAAGTTCTCTGAAAGCTTAGCCTACCAGCATATCAGTTAAAAAGCATTAGTTCCACCAAGATGTCTCTTTCAAAGACTACACTCCTTGCATACTTTTATTATGAACATTGTTCATTTATTCGTATCTGCTTTCTTTTATTCAGCCAGTTCTGATTCACAAGAGGAAATACCCTCTTATCTCATCGTGACTAAGATTACTCAGCACCCTGCCCTTTTCTTTTGGTCAGAAGTGTTCTGGAAGTCCAAGTACACAATGGATCAGATGCAGCCGTAGCCACTGTGCCTCCTAAGCAATCTGATAGCCTCACATGATGCTAAGAAACTTGAGTAGGTGCTACATGATATTTTGTTTCCCAGGATATATCGAAACATGATTTCCCCACAATTGTTGGTCCAGTCAGAACTAGCCAGTTCTTCCATAAAGCAAATGTAGCACCATTTTGAATGTGGATTTCAACTACATTTTCGCATTTGGGGGCTAGGCCACTGGGTTCAGAAATTGAGGGTATCACACATTGGCCAAAACAATAGTCTCTGCTAAGTTGCTGGCTTTCATTTATCTCAAATGTTCATATATGTGCTCATTCCCATATCTGTGTTAGCTTTTGTTCTTGCTCCCCATGCCTCTGAAGAACAGCTAATCGAAAAGCCAAAATTCTCCTTCTTAGCTCATATTCTCTTCAATAAACTCTTCGTGTGCTCTGAAATTTAAGACTCTACACAATTAGATAACATGTAACTAAGTAAGTTAAACTGGCATTATTTGGAATTCTGTGAGGGTCATTGTTTTTTTCTCTTGTTTTTCCCCTTTGCCCCCCAGAACTGTATAGCACATTTTGACATATCAAAAAAAAATTTCACTTCCCAGCCACACCAAGGACTTTATGCTTGTAGCTTGTGTTCTTAACATTGTATAAGCTTCTATGTTTTCTGGGCTTTGAAAAAAGATAACATCTTCCTTTTATTTTTTTATGTTTTCTCCCTAAAGCCAGACTGAAGGATGGGTGAAGGCATAGCTCTCTCTCAGCAGGGTATCAAAAGGTTGAACCAGATTGGTGGTAAAGGTAAAGGTAAAGGTTTCCCCTTGACATTAAGTCCAGTCATGCCTGACTCTAAGGGGTGGTGCTCATCTCCATTTCCTAGCCAAGGGAGCCAGCGTTTGTCCACAGGCAGTCTCCGTGGTCATGTGACCAGCATGACTAAACACCGAAGTGCACGGAACGCTGTTACCTGCCCACCAAAGTGGTACCTTTTTATCTACTTGCATTTGCATGCTTTCGAACTGCAAGGTTGGCAGGAGCTGGGACGGAGCAACGGGAACTCACCCCGTTGTGTAGATTCGAACCGGCGACCTTTCGATCTACCAGCCCAGCAGCACAGCGGTTTAAACCACTGCACCACCTGCAGTCCCTCAGATTGGTGGTAGCTTCTAAGTAATTTGCATTTTTCCCCAGCAGTTGGAGAAACCATTCACCACTTCAAGATGATAACTGGAAAGAGTCTATACAGGACACTTATGTGATCATGGTTATTTTCTCACAATAGTTTGTTGGGACTTTACACAGCATTGTCATCCTCCAGGGCTTCTCCTGTATTTTGCAACATTTTTTACACTTTTTTTTTTAAGAAAAAGGAATAATCAGCAATCTTTTAGCTATCCTAAAAACTGTAGTTTCTGCAGCTGTGCTGTGCCACTTTGTTATTATGCAACTGAACATATAGGAAAGCAGAAAAGCCCTAGAAAAGAAAAGAACCATGTGCAAAGGACATGCTTGTTTCTGTTACAAAGCAAGCAGAAACAGAAGCTGTGATGAAGTGCCACGTTAAATGCCTCATTCAGAGGTGCTCTTAGAGTAGACTCACCAAAATCAATGGGACATACATATGTCAATATTGGAAACTGATTTTAATGAATCTATGACTAAGGACTAAGGATGCAATCCTATTGGGATGCCCATAATCCTGCAGATACCATGGCTTAAAGACATCCAGTGCAGAGCAGCACGAATCACAGAGGTGATCTTCACCTGCCCATTTTCACCTGCTCATGCTTTTTGCTTGAATTATGGTCTTTTTCACCCATCTAGCTGGTACATCTCAAGGCAGTAGAAGTGGCTTCAGGATACCTCATATACCACTCCCTCTAGTCTCCTCTCTTCCCACCACAAAACACCCTCTTTGATCCCTCTCTGAGGTTGTTTTCCCAACCTCAGAGAGCAGCTGGTGCAGTTCTTTACACCAGCTGTGAGGAGGAAGAGCTCCAATCCTCAGCTCCGAGGGTGGAGTGCAGTCACCAGCCTTGAATTTGACAATTTAAAAAATCCTGTGAACCTTCAGACACTGTCTAGGGCACACAGGATTGCTTCTTATGTCTGGATTCAATAGAATATCATTTAGATCAGAGAAAGAGAGAGAGAGATTAAAACTAAGTAAAATAGATGTTTATATGACATTTACCCTTTATATACATTAAAAATCAATGTTGTAGATGCTAATTTGAGCCATTATAATTATATTCATTGTTCACTTTTAAATAATTGCCTCTATGCTATCAATCATACAGTTCTGGGTTTTTTCAAAAAAAATCTTTTCAAAGAAACATCCTAAAAATATCTTCTTCTTTCCAAGTTTGCCTATAAATCATATGCTTAAATATGCTTTTTCCCAGTGTTGTTCTGCTCTCTGACTGTAAGGATGGGAGGAGATATTGATGTTTTGTGCTGAAAGAGAATTTACAGCTCATGCTTTGAGGTGCATCAATAGATCATATGGTGCAAGTTCTCATGCTTATTCTAGCTCCACACAATGAATTATTAAAAGGTACCTGAAAACAAGTGCCCATTTGGAAGACAGCTCTTGTACAGAGCAGAGCTGGTAAAAGTACTCAGATAGAACAAGTGGCCTTGTCACTGTATTTGCCAAAACCATTTACACTACAGAGAGACCCATTTGCTGAAATGGGTCTCTCTGTAGTTCACCAGTACAACTTCATGGACTTGGTGATTACACTGGCCTTGATTTGTTTAGATGGCTGAAAATGAGACCATAAGAAGAGCTGTGCTGGATCAGACTAAATCTGAATCTTATGCAGCATTCTATTGCCCCAGTGGCAAACCACATGCCCCAATGGAAGTCCATGAGTAGGACATAAATGCAGCGGTGCTCTCCCATTTGGGTCTCCCTAGCATCCAGTTATTCAGAGGCACGATGCCTCTGCTTTCAATGGTCAAACAGATCCATCCTAAGAAGGAACCACTGTTCAGCCATGAATTTGCCTTATTCGCCTTTAAAGCCATCCAGGTTTATGGCCATCACTAGATTTTGTGCTTGCACATTTCAGCATAGCTGAACTATGAGCTGTGTGAAGAAGAACTTCGTTTTCTCTGTTCTGAAATTCCCACCATTTTGCTCCATATGATGAGTCTGGGTTCTAGTGTTCTTCGCCAAGGCCATTGTTATTCGTACGCACCATAGCTTTGCATGGTGCGTATGACAAGTTGCATCTCTGGCTTCAGCTGTGCTAATCCACTAATTTGTGCATGGATTAAAATAGTCAGTGCCCTCCTGATGTCTTGGAATACATCTCTCAGCATTCCTTACCATAGACCCTGCTGACCAGGGCTGGTGGGAACTGATGTCAAGACCACCTGAAAGCTGCTAGGCTGGGCATGGCTTGTCTAAAGAAGTACTTGCTGTAAGGGGTTCCTGAAGAAAATGTAGTAAATGTAACACAACAATATTCTAATTTTACATTCACACTTGCAGATAGCAAAGGTGACAAAATGCCTGTCCAGATCAGGGACATATGAAATATCTCTTTTTATTGCCACAGACTAGATCCCATTCTGTCTTCTCTAAGCCCTTGGAACATGTTAATTGTCATCTGCTCTTTTGAATTAATGAATGTGCAGCTTCAGTCTTTACTATTCACCCTTCTCAAGTTCCTCATTATAATTTATTTTCCCGATGATATATATTTTTTCCTTCAACATTATTAAAGATAAAATTCAAATTAAAAGTGTTGGCATTTTCATCACCCAGTAACGCAATCCTGACCTTGGTAGAGAGAGAAGCCTTACTAGAAATGTATAACTTTTATTCCAGATCTATTCCCTCTGGGTGTTGTTACTTTTCAGGCTGCTCCATTGGCAGCCCTTGCATTTACAGTGTAAAATAAAGTAAAGAACAAGGCTCTGGAAAATCCCAGTAGAACACCCTTTCCTCTGAAGGACAGATCATGACCAAGGAAAGCTCTTCACCGTTTCTGAGCTAAATGCAATTTCAATTATAAATATGTGTTGGTGAATTTCCTATTATAAAACAGACTGCATTTATCACACTACTAACAGCATTTTCATTTCTAATTACCCTACCTCCATTTTATTCCTCCTCCTTTGCTGTTCATCTTTTATTTTCCCACTTTCTCTATCTTTCTCTGCAGGAAACATAATTTCTGTTTAGTTATTAATTTTAATTCTGATTTCCTTTTTCTGATCGGTATAGAAAAGGTGTGTAAACAGTTAAGAGAGTGATCTTATTGCTTCTAGATACTACCTGAGGGGGTACAGGATGCTGAAGATGCTACAGTCCTCAGAGGGGGATGCTTAAGTGGTGTTTGGAGACTGGATACCTCTGGCTAATCACCATCCATAGAGAATTGTGCTATAAGAACCCTGAACAACTCACACACTCCAGAGAGACCCTGCACTGGCAGCACTAATATTATACAGTTAAATGTAAGGATTTTATTTATTTCAATTCAATTTATATCCTGCCTTTTTCCTTCAAGGGGCTCAAGGCAGCTTACATCATTCTCCTTCTCCATCTTATCCCCACAACAACAACCCTGTGAGGTAGGTTGGGCTGAGAGTCTGTGACTGGCCCAAAGCCACCCAGTTGGCTCCATGGCTGAGCGGGGACTAGAACCCAGGTCATCTGAGTCCCAGTCCCATGCTCTTAACCACCACACCACACTGGCTCTCCTGATTTTAGGCCCTGCCTAAGGGGCAGGCACATTATATATCCTTTTATGCCTTTCTTGGGTCCTGCTCCGCACCATTGTGCTTTACAAAGGATTCCTCTTGGGAGCAGGACAGATAGCTGCTGTGGGCAAACATTCTGAAGGGCTCTAGAAGAGGAGTTCGAGGAAGGAGAAAAGGAACAGGAAGGTCTGTAAAATATGTACCATTTTCAGATACTGAGATGAGGGAAGTGGAGACACCTATGTCAAGGCCAGACTCCCCAGGAGGGCAAGCAGTCTCTGGGAACAACCAAGATGTCATGTACAGCTGGTGGGAGGAGATTTGGAGCAGGGTTGTTTCTCAGACACAGACCAGGGGGGCTCTTGACCCCATGATGCATAATCAGCAAGGAGGGTGGTCCAGTTAGAGGACTGGCATTCAGAGACGAGGTGTGCCTGTTTTCAAAAGGTCCCTTCCTATGGTGCAGGCATGCTCATAAGGAGAGTTTCTGGGGTTGAGTACTAGATTGGGTACCACAAACTGTTCTGTGAATGCTCAGAGTTTCATTCTGACTGTTTGTACATCTGGGAAACGCTTTGGTCAATAAAGAAACTTTTGCAAGAAAGGCTTTGTGCAAAGAAAGGAACCCTAGCTCATGACACCTATCAGAAGGGAAGGGGGTCATAAGGGCAAAGTATCCCCAAACCCTGCTATTAGGGCCAAAGTACTTGGGAGATTCAGACATACTGATTTTACCTTCAGAGTAGCTGTGTGCAACAAGATCTGCTGGGAGCAACAAGACCAGAGGGAAGGGGATAGGAAAACTAATTTGATATAGTGGTTAAAGTGTTGAACCTCACAGAATTGTTGTTGTGAGAATCAAAAGAGGATAGGATTGTATAAGATGTCTCAGGTTCTTGCAAGGAAAAGGTGGGATAAAAATACAGCAAATAAATGAGATGAAGTATTCCTTTCCTTTGCACTTTTCTGCTACCTGAATTCATTCAGCCAGAGTAACTCTTAGTCTGATATAAGAAGCATTTGGTCATGGCAGAAAGAAAAGCAGATTTTAAAGAGTCATTTGGTAAGGGGAGGGGCAAAAGTCCTTCCTCCAAATTCAGAAGACTGTACTAAAACTACATAGGTCAGGCATTCCAGTGATGGATCTATTCTGAAGTTAATTTATCTTCTGTTCCTTAAGTTTTCACTCCTGTGTCTTTCAGACCGCTTTGACGACATGTAAGCAGGCTGCACTGCACCAGCACAGCTGCATCAGTTGCTGCTTTCATTATAGTGGCACGTAAACTCCATGGTGTAGGGATGCAGGTGGTGCAGTGGTTTAAACTGCTGTGTTACTGGGATGGTTGATCGAAAGGTCGCCGGTTCAAATCTGCACTACGGGGTGAGTTCCCGTTGCTCTGTCCCAGCTCCTGCCAACCTTGCAGTTCGAAAGCATGCAAATGCAAGTAGATAAAAAGTTACCACTTTGGTGGGCAGGTAACAGCGTTCTGTGCACTTCGGTGTTTAGTCATGCTGGCCACATGACCACAGAGACTGTCTGCAGACAAACGCTGGCTCCCTCAGCTAGGAAACGGAGATGAGCACCGCCCCCTAGAGGCAGGCATGACTGGACTTAATGTCAAGGGGAAACTTTTACCTTTACCTTTAAACTCCATGGTGCTTTAGAAAAAAAGACTGCTAGACTTATCTATAAAATTGCATGCACATTCTGACAAGGAGAGTGGGTTAGGGAGCAATTCACTAGGTGGAACCCTGAATCTTTCCTTTAGAGTCCCAGTGCTCTGGGGAACCATCTGTTCCAACACCCAGCTGTCCAAAGGCACTTGCTGAAGTGAAGACACAGAGCCCTGATTGCCACTGTTCCACCAGATTATTTCTATATTCAACAATATATTATTAGCTGACTGGTTTATCTGGTTTTGTGCCTATGTGTGCTTCCCTCCCTAGAGATGTCCCACTTGAATCTTTCTGTCTGAGTTTGTTGCTTCTTTTTGACCGAAAACAATTCTCTCTTCTCCACTGTGAATGTGTCCCTGCTTACACATAGTGATTGCCTTAGGAGACAAGGTCTTTTAAAGACACACACAAGCTTTTGCAGCATATGTAAACTACTGTACACAAATATGTGCATTTTTTCAAGTTTATGCTTCCCCCCCCCCCATTTTGTGGCCCTGAACTCATACCTAGTACCATTCCTGCTCTCAAGAAGGTGGAACAGACACATCACAGAAGGATTCCTACAAAATGACTTTCTTTGTTCTTCACCACTTCTCTAGATTGAGGTCTTGCCTTTGAAGCAAATACAGTTTCCTCATTGCATAGAAGAACATGCAATCTTATCCTGCTGTCTTGTTACCAAGTTAGATCATTATCCATCCTGCAAAATATCGTCTAATCAGGTGGAAGGCAGTTCTTTATGCAGAGGTCTTTTCCATCCCCTGCTACCTGATAACATGGTGTAATTTTGTTACTCATGTGAAAGGGATGAGCATGACATAGTTTTCTAGTTGCAATAAGTATGTTGGAGAATTTTGTTTGGTTCGCAGTCTGAAGTGAACCAGTCTAATTGCAGTTCACTGTAATATCTACTTCATATGGCTGGGACATCCTCTGGAGGGGATTTTTAGGTGACACTGAAGGCTACAGGAAGTTAGAGAGGGAAAAAAAGCCTGTTGCACTACCAGACCTCTGTTAACACAGCAGTGGATTTAACCCCATCGATGTTTTTCTAATGGAAAATATGGTGATCATTCATAGAGATACTTTTGTATATTAAAATTTGGATTTTAAGGTATGCCTACTTTGTTTAGATTCCAATCAGCATAAATGAACTGCTCAGAACCACAAACTAACCTATAATATATAATGTAAAAAAAACACAGTCTAAAATTCTTGGGTTTAACTGTCTATGCTGAAAACTAATTATCTGTCCAAATGCATTTATAGTTGTGACTAGGACAACAAATTTTAATGGGTTTAATGGCTAGATCAATCAGTTAAAACTATATTTTATTAATCATTAAGGTCCTATTTTAATCAGCAAGGGCAAATTTTAATCAGTGGGGCTGACTTGTGAGGCTATTTTGGTATGGGTTTGTTATTGTAATATGGAATGAAAAGGAAAGTATTAAAAGATTGCTTTCGCTTCATACAATTAGTTTTAATTACTTTGACAAAAGTGTAATGTGCAATTTAGATTCAGGACTAATATCCACTTTGTGGCTGTTATAGCATTTTCTATACAATACATTGAATCCTGAGGAGAAAAATCTGTAGGCTTAAGCTTTGGTGAACTCCTTTACAGACAGTTTCCCCCACCCTTTTCACTAAGAATGTTAAATTTCTGCATGGGCAATCGGAATTTGTTAATATTTCTTAGAAGTCAGTTGTAACTGAATCAACAAAAGAAATCTCTCTAATCATGCAGTTCTGTTATTCACAAGTCTTTATAAATTAGTTGACAATTAAATTAGTGTTGCGTGGAACTACTGAAGCTCAGCTTTGCTGTCAAAGAAGTCATTCTCTTTAGAGCATGCAATCCTATCTGAACATATAAAAAGAAATTCATAACACAACATATTCAAGAACTGTATATGACATGGTTTAAATAAGCCATGAAATCTTGCAGCTTTTATGGTGAAATCATCATTATTTCTCTAAGTAAATATCCTCAAAAGCTAAGGGTTCAATAAACAGAGTCTAACAATTTTAACCTCTTGTTTCTACTGCTGATAAAGGCAATAACATTTTAAATGTTAATGATAAATCCACCATCTGCAAATAAGATTTCTGTTCTTTTAGAAAATGAATTAAAATAAGGTGGCATTTATTAAACTCAGTTATTTTAATCCCCACTAATTCTCTTGCAGAATGCAATTTTGATGAATGAGTATTTATAGAAAAAGCAATAACTGGAAGATTAAAGTCTTGATATATCATAGTACAATAGATCTTATTACAGACAGATTTAACCTGGGTTTATTTTTTATTTTTGAAAAAATGAACCCACACATCTGTGTGACAAATTGGCTTTCTGGCCCATTAATGCAGAAGGGAAATTTGTCAGATCAACTCTCTTTATGAGCCATAGGAAGCTCATTTGTTTCTTTCCAACTTAAATCTCCTGATCTGTCAGATTCTGAAGACAGGCATTTCAACATGTAACTTTATACTGCACTATCTGATACTACAGTACATACTACGACCAAAATTCTTGCACGTAGTTCCACCCTGCCGTCATAGTTGTATCTGAAGAACAATTCATTTGCTGACCAATTTCTTTCCCTGTACCTGATGCTGGTTCGTTGCTTTTCTTTTCTTGCTTCTGGATCCCACTTGGTAAATTGTAAAAGCTGCCAGGTGAGTAGGGCAAAGCTGTTGGAGAGAGGCTGAAGCAGCTCATCAAGTCCCTTTGTGGTTCAGGCTAGAGCAGGGTGTAACCTTCACCCCTTGCTGAAAAAGTGAAGATGCTTCTTTCTGTGCAAACGAGGACAAAGGAGGGTAACAAGTTGTATAACCTTGACACGTGGTATTTTTTGTGTATGTAAAGGTGCACATTTTGAAATGATAACTGTCATTTAAATAGAAACACAATGCATCTTACCACGGTGACCGTCAAGGTTTTATTGAAAGCAGGCCATCTCACATTTATTATTCTGCTCTATTGCTGTTCATGAAGTTTCATTGCTGGTCTTGTTTATAGTCTTGCAGTTCTACAAGTTTGCCTAAAGTGGTACCCCAGTCATGTTTTATTATATGTGTGCTGTTTTTATTGCACTTTTATTGCTTTTTAAGAGCATATTGGTTTTTATTATGTGTTTTATTATTGTACACCTCCTTGGGAGGGCTTCTGGTTTGAAAGGCAAACAGGAAATATTTTAAATAAAATCCATGTTCCTGCTTGCTGCTCATCAGACCATGGGGTTAGCACATGGCCACCAACTTGATCTAGTTTCCCTGCGATACTGCAGCTGCTTAAAGATACCCGTGCCTTGTTCTGACTGATATTGTCCCACAGTGTGCTAAGCTACACATCATTGACCTTGCTTTGACTTTCTCTTCAGGCTCAGATGTGGCTATTTTAGATCAGAGGCCTACCTACAAAAAGCATCCCTTTCACTTGCCCTCAGCAGTTCCTCAATCACCCCCACTGATGTGTATATCTGGAGTCCACGATGCTGACCAAGTAACAATATGCCTTCTTGAACGAAGCAGGATGTACAGTGACTTGATGCAGTGAAGTCTGATTTACTTGAAGTTAGGGTGAATATTTACATACGAGGACAGACAGACCTACATTTGCATGTAATTTACTTATGCTAATTTAAGTGTGTGTGTGTTCAGATGTAGGCATCATGACTATAATATAAATAGAATACAACACATCTGACAACAGTGGGGAAGACTGTGGCCAAGTGTCCTTCATGGTGTGCTTGTTCAGTCAACTTCTAGGGTGCTACTGATGGGCAACATCAAGTGTCCTACTATTCTTTCCTTGCCTTTAACTCAGCTTGGACTGGACATCCCTCAAATAGATGATATTTTCAAGCAGAGGACTGTCTTCTATAACTCAGGACAGCTCAACACTCTAAGAACTAGTGTCCACAGTTACTCTGTGACTGATAAACTCATATGACAGTGAGTAATGTATATATTGTTTAAAATGGAAAAAAAATGTTGTCCTTGAATAATTTTTGGTGGGATTGAAGGGAGAGCTCAACTTGAAGACGTAAAATGTTGCCATTGTAATATGAACTGTGGGAGGTCTGCTCAATTGGAATGTTATAACGGAGCTATCATTTAACAGGTTCTCCAAACAATTCTTTTTGGCACCACATTTTAAAGGTTAATTGATTAAGTTTGTTCAGAAACTTCTCCCTCGCCGAAAATGTAAAGCAGCTCATGGATTGTTTCTTTTGCAGTGGAAATATCTGAAGATTTCTACCTAGTTTAATTCTACTGACAAATTGCTTTGGGAATGAATTGGACGCACTGCATTAAAATACTTTCATTGTATTAAATCACCAGGTGTGTTAATTTAAACAACAGATTCTTTTACAACTCTGAAAATAACTGTTCAAATAACAGCCAAAGGGGGGGCGGGAATGTGATATTTGCCCTACATTCCTCATTCTCCAGCAATGTGTAGGTCTCCATAGGATCCTTGGGAAGTATATTTCTCCACTCAGCCATGGAGCCAACTGGCTGACTTTGGGCCTGTCACAAATTCTAAGCCCAACCCACCTCACAGGGTTCTTTTTGTGGAAATAAGATTGAGAGCACCAGAAGGAGAATGATGTAAGTCAATTTGAGTTTTTAAGAAAAAAGTAGGATAGAAATCTAAGAAATAAATATGTGCCAAATTGATCAACAGGAAGTTACCCCAAAGAATGACAACTGGATAGAATTCCACTTTCAAAATCTTTCTAGAAAAGCAAGGAAGTTTCTAATCCTGTTTTCAGGAATATGGTAACATAGAAAGGGAACAAGATCAAACCAAAGTGGGCATGACAGGTGCCCATTGCATATTTCGCATTTTCATAGATGAAGCGGCTTAGTCATTTGTAAACTGGTTTGAAAATCTAGACCAAGAGATCATATTTTCCTTTGTTTAATAAAGGCTGCAATTCTATACCTGGTTACCAGGGAGAATCATAGAATCATACAGTTAGAAGGACCTAACAAGCCGTCATGTCCAAACACCTGCTCAGTGCAGGACTCAAGTCACACATCGAGCTTTCAACCTGGCCTGACTTTGCATGAGTAGACATGCATTGCATTGGACTGTATTCTTCTGGTTTGTGGAAGTAAAGGTAAAGGTAAAGGTTTCCCCTTGACATTTAGTCCAGTCATGCCTGACTCTAAGGGGTGGTGCTCATCTCCATTTCCTAGCCAAGGGAGCCAGTGTTTGTCCGCGGACAGTCTCTGTGGTCATGTGACCAGCATGACTAAACACCTAAGTGCACAGAACACTGTTACCTTTCCCACCAAAGTGGTATCTTTTTATCTACTTGCATTTGCATGCTTTCGAACTACAAGGTTGGCAGGATCTAGGACGGAGCAACGGGAACTTACCCCATTGTGCAGACTCGAACCAGCAACCTTTCGATCAACCAGCCCAGCAGCTCAGCAGTTTAAACCACTGCGCCACCTGACTTTCCATGAGTAGACATGAGTAGCACTGGACTGTATTCCTCTGGTTTATGGAAGTATCACAATGCAAAATGTAAAATGAGATTTCTCAGGAAATATGAGCATAAAGAATATAATTCTAAAATTATGCAGGAGTTCATTCTGGTGGCATCAGGATCCCAATATCCCCTTTGAAGAGGTAGAAAATAATATGTATTGTAAAATGGCAATTACTCTCCATTGGACTATTTTGGGCTTTATTGTGTCCTGATGAGCACCATGTGGAAGATGCTAGTCAATCATGTTATTATATCAGCCCCCGAGGAAATTTTATGTCTTTTTGAATAAAAGGATTAGGGAAACAAATAACTATGTCTACTGAAATACAGATAGGTGTGTACATTGGAGGGAGGGCGCGAGGGAGGGAGAGAGAGAGGTTCACTAAATATAAGCAGCATTTCTTGTTTTCATAGATAAATATCTGTGATAGGATTATTAGATTCTCAGTTTATTGTTTCTTGGCAGCAGGTGTTTCATCCAGCCATTTATTTCTTTGAAAATACATAAATATGCAACATGCCTACTGGCTTATGTTTCCATTCGGTTCTATCTTCTACGTAGCAGAATTTACAGCTTGAGGACACAGTAAATAGACAAAGGGTTCAGAAAGTGATGCCAAGGCGATAACGTCAAAGTCAGAACAGCTCCTAATTAATTACACACACACACACACACACACACACACACACCCCAGTATATCAAGTGTTACAGACATTTAAGAACAATATTTTAGGGCTAAAATCCTTACATCATCACCACCACCACCACCATCATCAATGCCCATATCTCATTCAGAACAAAATGAAGTGTCCTTGAATGGCACCAAAGTGATGTGAGTCAACCAAGTTTGCCACTCACACATGATGTCATGGCAGTGATGCAATGAGCCAAAAAGATCTGCCATGGAAGCCATATTCCAATACTCATTCCAGGCAATAGTCTACATTCTGGAAAATAGTCCAGAATGGCAACTGCCAAATCAGCCAGACCCACAATCACTAACAATACAATAATCAAAGGTAAATCAATAAAAACTATAACACCAGTATAGCAAAAACTGACAACCTACAGTAGTTAATATAGAATTAGTGCACAGCATAGCAGCAAATATAATAAAAACAGAATTAACAATAAACCATGACACCTCTATAGAACTCTATAAACCATGACACCTCTACTATAGGCCTGGCCTATAGTACAGGCCATGAGTAATATACTTTGTTCCGTGACAGCAATCGGGAATGTCAAACTCCAAGTGACTCAAATCAACCACTCATGAGAAAATAGCTGAGATTTATGTAGCAACTTTAAAAACATCTACAGAAAACATGGTGCGACACCCATATAGGACACTGATCTTATTTTTTTAAAAAATTAGCATGGAAGAATAACTTTCACTCAGCCAAACTAGCCACATTCATCAGTCACAGCTGGCTACATGGAACTGATGCAGTAACCCACAATATTTCCATATGAACAGTTGCATCAGTTCTGGAAGAATGAACCAGAACACCTAAGTCTGAGATAGTCAACTAAATCCAGCAGGTGTACATATAGAACTGTTGCTGTAAGCCTCAATTTTTTTTAGAGAAGCCCTGCTTTTGTTCACTTTTGAGGCAGAATTTATTCTAAAAAGGGCATCCTGTGCACCAGCTTCCAAGCTACCAGAGCAAACCTTATATAGCAGTCGTGCCTGACAAGATGGGACTGACTTAAGAATCAGAGAAGCCATACTGAGAAATTGAAAGCTTATAAATCACCACATCCAAATAGTACCCATCCTAGGATTCTTAAAGAACTCAATGTGAAATTGTTAATCTTCTACTCCACCGCATCCTTTACAAAAATACTTACCATGTCCCGAATATCAGCCAGTCTACCAGGGGACAGAAGAGTGATCAATGGAATACTAAAAGGAGTCTAGGAGGAACTCCTAGACTCCTTTTAGTAAGTATACAGAAGAACAAGCCCTGCTGAAAAAAATCACTGTAGATTTCACAAAGGTAAGTCATATCTCACTAATCTTTCAGAGTTCAGTAAACATGTGAAAACAACAAGGAGTCCTCTAGCATCCTAATGACTAGCAAATATATTTTGTTTATTGCCTTCCAACTTTTAAGACTAGAAACCATTCAAAGAAACTAGCATTTAAATTATCCATACTTAATTGTAAATACCAATGTATGAACTTACTTATATTTATCATCAAACCTATATGCCATAGAAAACATTTCATAAAGCCACAGGGGTGATTTCCAAGTTCATGCTTAAATGTTAGACAATACTTCACAGATAAAAGATTCTGAGAATATGACTCAAAATAAAAAAGACAAAAAGAATGTGCCTTCTTTACAATAATATATGCAACCATGCACACTTGTATATGAAAGATTCTGTTTACACAGTTATATTTATTGTTTATATTGCATTATAAATCTATTTAATGTAATCCCTCTGAGACTTACATAATTGGTCAATTTAGCCATCGCCCTATTTTCTGAAACTTTACCTTCTTTATGGCACTCTAAAATGGTGTGCAATTATCTATATATTAATTATTCCAGTTTAACTATTCTAGATGCCCAGAAACATCATCATGCTGTTCTTGTTCAAATCAAGACTTTCCTATGACTTTTACTGCATGCATACATGTGTGTGCGTGTGCACACGCATACACTTTTGAGCTTTGCATTGAATTTGTCAATCAGAAAAAATAAGATACTATTGATTTCAATTTCCTTTCTTCTGCATCATCGAAAGAGTTTGTGTTAAAATGTCATTTACGTAAAAGCATTAAAAGTCACTGTTTTTATAGATCTACTTGAAACATCAGCAAGTATTTCTTGTGTACAATTGCTCTTCTCTACCTTTATGATTTAACAAAATTATGCACCTGATTTCAATCCTCTGTTGCTTCCTCACCACTGAGCACAGATAAAATTATTTTATCCCAATTCTTGTCTGCTTGGAAGCAGGACTGTTCAGATGATTTATGGACCTGGGAAAATTTGTAATTCTCTTATTTATTGTTATACTTATGTCCTGTCTTTTTTTCTTGTAAGGAATACAGGGCAACTTGTATAAACCTCCTCCCCACGATTATTTTATCCATACAACTGCATTGTATGCTAGGCTAACTGGCTGAGAGTTAGTAACTAGCCAAAGTCACCCAGTAAGCTTGATGGCTGAGCAGGGATGAGAACTGGATCTCCCAAGTCCCAGCCCAACACTTGAATCACTACAGGACATTGTCATGTTAGAAACTTTGCTGTTGTCCCTACCAGGAGCCATGTGTTAGACTGGCCACTCACATAATCACATAATGCACAGAACAAGAAAGGTTTGCCTTCAATTTTCAGATCCAAGTATGTGTGAGTGTGTGCACGTATGCATCTGCAAATTTAGAAAACATTGCCATAATTTAAGTAGAAATACAATAGAACTCATCATCATACAGAAGCCTGACCAGATGACTTCAGTACATACCTGCTCTGTCTGCTGTCCAGGTGGTAAAATTAAAATGCCCTGTTTTCACATTTCTTTAAACTGCACTTGGACTGGACAGCCCTCTATAAATAGAGCATGTGGCCATCCTGCACACATGTGGGTCTGTGATGAGATGAGATACATGGAGGAGCTATGCATCAGTTAGGGACAACTGTGTGAAGACTGGAGCTCATCTTAGTGCCTCTCTCAATGCAGGGCATGAGCTGCACTTCATAGCCTTACACACACACACACACACACACACACACACACACACCTGGTAGGTTATCACCAAACTTGGTATCACACTATACTGTACCACTAAAAGGGGCATATTTATCTTTCGGACAAGCTAAAGATAACCTTTCTTGCAATTCATAGTTCTCAAACTACATTGTATATAAAACAAACCCCAGCTCACCATCACCAAATTCAGGAAAGGGGAGTGACACAGCGACACGCATTCTTTGGCATACCTGCTGAAGTAAGTTTCCCTCCGTGCTAAATATGAGATGGGAATGCAGTACATATTCTAGACCAAACCTGCGGCCCATAAATGTCATCTAAGAGATACATTTAGGATGTAATAATTTTGGCCTTGTTGATGAAGGCAAAACATTGTACATGTTTCTCTAGTGCTAAAGTTTCTGACATTTTCTAATATTGAATCAAAAATAAGTAAAATATTTTTAAAAGGCACCTATAAGAATTCTTTCTAGTCTACATTGCCATTCCTCAATAGGCAGCTTGTGTAGCACAAAAAAATAAAAAAGTTTTAATATTATTTCTTTGAAGTATTTAAGCAGGATGAGCACTTCAGGTGTGATTTTTAAAAAGAAAAAGAATGGAACTGCTCAAATATAAATGTATTAAAGTTCAAACAGTGAATGTGAAAGCTTTTATCCTGAAGACTAAATACTATAGCTCCTAAATATAAGCCCTGCACCACTTTGATGTCTTTTTTTAAAGAAAATGGGCTGTGCGCTTTTGCATGTGAATTCTACTCTATAATTCTCTGTAGGATTAAATAATATTAACAATTACAAAGTAAAAAAGAAAAGGAAAGGAAAATATGATTCATCATTGGGAAGCTGCAACTTCGTGATAGGTTTGTGCTACTTTTAGGTCAAACAGAAGTCATACTACAATTAAGTGATATCATTTCCCCAGAATAACAGCTTGTGATGCTTCTGAAGTTTGCAAGTCAAAGCAAAATTCATCTAGAAAGAAATGTGTCAGAAATGATTGCATGATTTTTGAGATCCCTTTTTCTGTGACATGTTACCATGACTCCTACCATATATCACTGTTACAGTTTTGAGTAGAAATAGAAACAACAGCAATTGTACTCATAGTTGAGTATTGCTTTACCAAAAAAAAAGCCATGAACACAAATACAGTTTTTAAAATTTATTTTTACTAAGCCATAACAAGAAACATCCTTATAAACCAAAGGAAAATAAAAATAAAAATGTACAACCATTTTCATAATATTAATGTCACAACATCTAAAATAAACACTGTCATAATTCCAAAAGATAGCAATTTACTGTTCTTCTTTATCTTGTTTGCAAAGTAAATAAACAAATAAATAAAGTTACCATGTGATATATAAGGCCCGTTTTCTTTTGTTCTTGTAGTTTCAGCAGATGTGTAAGCTTTTTCACTATTGCTACATGCCAGATTATTTAGGAACCAAATGTCCAGAAATATTGAGATGTTGATCTACCAGAATCTATCTACAAAGTTATCTCTAAGTGATGTACAGAGGATAAAATTACTTCTCTGAGAGTGGTATCTGCCTAACTGTAGTGGTTGGGAATCCCTGAGAGTGAGTGCTATGACACTAAAGGCTATATAATAAGCCACGATGGACTAAACCTCCAAAATCTCCTGGAGAGAGCAATCTGGCAGGCCAATAAGATATCAGAAGATCTCTTACAATATGTCATTTATTCTTGAAGAGTTCTGTCTGTTGAGGAAGGAAAGATCTTATGTGCTTTAATGTGTATCTTCTTTCTATTAAATTTTTAAAGAAAACTAGTGTATATCATCATCATCCTTACATTGCTTTTATATCCTGCCTTTTTTCCTCCTGTGGGACATATAGAAGTGACTATATAGCCACATTTTATCCTCCCAACAACCTCCCTGTGAGGTAGGTCATACTGAAAATGACTGGGCACAAGTCACCTAGTGAGCTTCATAGCTTAATGGGGATCTGGATTACAACTCCCAGGTCCCCAGTACCCCACATATATAAAGCATGTGTGCATTTTAAGTATTTGCATACCATGTTTCCACAGAAAGCTGTCTTTATATTAACAGATGAATATAAGTGCCAATGATGGCAAGGAGTGGGCAAATATGTGGAACTTTCAGTTCTTCTGACAGAGCTGAGTCAAAAGAGCTAAGATGGGACAATTCAGGCAAGCACTGGGAAGTTGCCTTTTTATTGGAAACCACATGAAATATGAGAGCATATGAAAAGACACCAGACAATTTTATGCTGAACAAAATTGTCCTAAAGACCACTCCACTCATCTGAAATAGCCCTGTCTGCAGGAACCTGACTAGGCTAGTGAACAGTATGATTCAGTGTTGATCAAAAGGAACACAATAAACATTTCCTGTAGCCAGTATTACTTCAGCACTCACTGCTGGTAAAGGATTGCTACCAGCCAGGGTAAAGAAGTTCACTATACAGAATTATGTTGTGTCTGTCCTTGCTCTTCCTGTGTTATATCTAAGGCATCAATTTCTCCTGTGTTATTCAGAAGGTCACTTAAGGCTTTTTTACTTGCAAGTTGATGGGGATCTAAAATATTAGGAACCCTGAACACTTATATCTCATACTGTTCAAAAATGAGACAAAAGTAAAAAAGAAAAAGTTAAATTTAAAAAAAATCTAAGGCTTTTACTCCATTAAAACTGAGCTACATTTTCTGTAATTTTTTACAGTCAGAATGAAATATGAATGTAGGGACTGGATGTATGTTCTTAATACACCACCTTATATACTTGTAGTTCTTCATTAGTCAAACTAGTTTAAAACGTATTGGGTAGGTTCACACATACTGGTAACACATTCTGGCAACTCTCCACAATGAGTTGCCATAACATGCTAAGCAGTCATTCTGAGCCCAACAAACATCAGGCTCATTAGGATTGCTTTGTTCCTTCACTTACCTCTTTCCCTTTCTGGGAGGAACAAGTCTGTTCTCTCTCCTTGATCATTTCAGTTCACTGCCAATGTCAGTCTCTGTTGCACACACGGGACTCATGTTCTGAAGCACAGAGAGGATGTGGAGCTAAATATACAGCCCCAACCTCCTGCTCCAGAGGAGACCTGATCTACTCTCAAGAGGCAGAGGAGGTGCATTAGACCATTTTGGTTACATTGGAAAGAATCTGCTCTTGGCAAGATGGAAATCTTTTGATGCCATATGGACAGGTCGGGTTAATTGGGGGATGAGGATGGAGAATTATGATAAACTTAAGGCTTAATAAACACTATTACAGTTATATAATATTGAGAAGCAGAGAACTAAGATGTGTTCTGTCTTGTGCCATGGGCACTTTTAATGTTGCCAGCAGTAAATGATACCTGAACAGAAACAGATACCTGAGCTAAACAGAAGCCCCAACCTAGCAAAATCAACCCAGGAAAAGAAATGGGCTGTCATTAAAACTGAATGGAAATGCCTCCGAATACAATTTTATGGGAAACTCTCTCTCTCTCTCTCTCTCTCTCTCTCTCTCTCTCTCTCTCTCTCTCTCTCTCTGACTCCTAGAAAAAGAAGGTAACACTGCAGATTTTTTTCCACAGGTGTTCTCCACCAACTTTTGTGGCAACTATCATAACTCCCTTGTCATACATGCACATTCATACAGGAGGAGGAGGAGGCGGCGGCAGCAGACAGAGACAGACAGATTAAAATTACCGATCCTGCTAGTGTTTACCTTCTCCTCCACAAGTTCTTCCAGGCGCCAGCAGAGGCGAAAGGCCCAGTTAGATAAAAAGCATGTGGAAAGGAGATGTGTTATCCTTGGAAGTAATCACTAGATTGGGTTCAACAAACTGCATTGTGTATGCTCAGAGACTCATCTGGATGATTCATATTTGGAAACATTAAAGAGTGTTTTGCAAGAGAAATGGCCTGAGGCTGGTGATTGTTAAAAGGAGGAAATGTAGTTTGCAACAGCTGCCCGGAACTGGGCCTGGGATCTTCTGCATGCAAAACCTGTGCATTATCACTGAGCTAAAGACTCTCCCTTCCATGAAGCCCAAGCAGCCTGCATAACTAGTGAAATCTGCATATCTTCCCGCCTGTAAAATGCCACCCACAAATGCTTTACATTTAAATTGAAGAACATTCTAAGATTTAGATGTATGGGCCATCGTAATTTACTGTGTTTTGGCAATTGGGGGCTAGGATTATGTGAGATCTTGCAAGCAGAGATATACTTTGTATGTGCACTATACATTTACAACTGCAGTAAACTGCTATTGTCTTAGTGTTTATAAATATTCCAATGATTTAGCACCTGGTTAGCTTTTACAACATGCACATCTATTTCAGGCAGGGCATATAATTCTCTGGCAACTAAAAAATCAGTACATTACTCTGTTGAGCAGTTCACTCAGTTGTATCAATCTGTTTTAAGATACCATAGTGTTAGCACTGGAAAATAAATTTGTTCTACACACACACACACACACACACACACACACACACACAGAGGTATCCGTACCCATTTCCATACCCATACCCATACCCGTATCCGTATCCATATCCATCCTTTCCCCTACTGAACTGTAGCATTAATTGATAGATTGGTTTAGGTATAGCACACCATGATCTAACAAAGCCACTAGATTTAAGGGACTAAATATGTTTCCACCAGTAATACTGATAATCCAAATGAATGAATGAATGATCCAAGGTACTTTGCTGGATTAGGTCACAGTCACAAATGTTGTCATCTCAGATTAGGACACTCCTAAAATGCAGATCTATTAATGCACACAACAAATACAGAGCCACTGCCTTGGAACCTTTTAGTAAAGATTAATATGAAGGCTCCAAACTGGCCTCTGCTCTAAGTAGCTTTGCCAAGAATCCCATCTGGCAAACCAGGTTTGAACAATGCATTCAAGTTATACATAAATCAAGATTAAAACCTTAGGGAAATGTATTCTATCCTTAATTCTTGCATAATTGCAAGAAAGACAAATAATATATTTCCTAACATAAAATCACCATTTGAACACACAAGATGTTCCCCCACTTCTTGCCATCATTCGTGACAGTTGGCCCTGTTGCATGAGATTTATCTGCATCAAAAGGACTATGGCTAGGTTTGTACAGCATAACAACATGACTCCAAGGGCAAAATAATTGGAAAAACTTACTGCAAAGGTAGTATCAATTACACCACCCATTCTTCATGAGCAAGATCACATACACCCTGGTGTGACAACTTATGTTTTGACAACTGTTGAGAAAAGCATTTAAAAAATCTCTTTGAAGCTTCTTTGGAGCAATGTCCAGGCTTGGTACTTGCTGCACTTTGGCAGCGGGTATGCCTCAAATCAGAATTTTCCCTAGCTAAAGTTTCAGTCTCTACCTCATACAACTGCAAACACCTGCACTTTCATGAGTGTAGCTAAAATTATAAATGGTAAAGATTCAAAATGTACAAACCAATTTTCATACATGTCTACATATAAAAGAATGAATTGAAAAGGGATAAAACTGGAAATGGATAAACTGAGGAAAAGATCTCCTTATTACAACTGCAGGGGGAAGTCCTACTTCAGTGATCCCTGAAATACCCAATAGGATGACTACAGGTTAAGGAAAGGGAAGGGAGATCTAATAATCCACAGTGAGTCTGAACGTTTGTCAGGCACACCATGGGTTGCCTCACCAACAATCAACTCACCCTGGCTCATTGCTAGGCTGGGTATGATGTGTGAGCATGCCCTACATGCAGAACAGGACATCTGAGATTAGGATTTTACAAGGATGCCTCAAAATTCTCCACATTTAAATGGCTTCCTGGATTTTGGATCTTTGAATTATTTTGTCTTGTTTATGAAATCAAACATACTCTGACAAATCCTCCACTGTTCTATTTTTTTCCCAGTTCTGGATTTTGTATGTCTTATGCATTCACAGTTTGCTGACCTTTCAGTTCATTCATGTCTTTCTGTACCTTCTTTTTTGTGCACACAAGCAAAATTTTCTAATAATGTTATATGCACTGTTCTGCATCAGTAATTTTCAATTGCAAAGAAGAACTGAAAAGGTGAGGAAAACTGTGTACACTATAAATACAGAAACAGTTTTGGAAATTCTTGCCTGTCACCCCCTGACTTGGTGTCAGATCTTTTGCTGCCATAAGACTATACTAGCCTAAATGTTGGCACTCCTATGGTAAAATGAAAGGTATCTGTTCCAAAAAGAGAAGAAAGAAGTCATTTGCTTGTTTATATTATGTAAGTATGTATTTGTTTATCTACAATACTTATGTGCTGCTTTTAAGTAGGAATACATTCTCTAAGTAGCTTCCAAAACTGGACACAATCATTAGTAAAGCAACACACTTGCAATTAACCTACTTTGTGTTTATTAGATACTTTGTTTAAAAAAAAAAAAAACCTCTAGGAGTTGTACAGAGAGTAAAATGGATTGTAACACCATTATATTACAAGTATATCCAACACACAATCTTTTTAATATCCTAAGATTGGACAGAAAAAATAAAACCAAGAATAGAATGGATAATACAATAACCATTGCAGCCAGAGAGGGAGGGTAGCTGTTCCACCCTCTCTGCAAGAAAAGCCTGCTTTCACTTTCCTTCTGTTTCCAGACTAGAACTCTATTTTGGTTTTTCAATGCATGTATCCCTGTAAGGATGTTTCTGCAGGCTCTTTGGGTTTTGCTAACTGTGGGTCAAATGGGTCTGTATGGCAGCTGGCTCTTTGCTGAATTTACACAATCACATCCACACCATTACAATCCTAACCATTCTAAATATGCATTGAAATACAACAAAACCATCACTAAAACACCAGGAAATAGATAAAACACTGGTCTGTACCCCAGATGTCTGTGCAAATTATGTCTTTAGCTTGCACCTCAGTAGCCAACAGCATGAGAAAGATATGTCAACAGTTCAGGAAGCTGCCACCAAGAGCGCTCTGTTAAGTATGCCGGAATGAGCCACATTCTGCAAGGGCACCAGAAGCAAAACCTCTCTAGCTGACCTTAAATCTCATGCTGGTTAGCACTGGGGCATGTGGCCCTTCACAGACCAGCAGCACAATCCTCCCTCTGAGGTGCTTCTCGGCCCCAGGATACAACTGCTCTCCTGAAAGAAAATGCCAGGCAATGTTTCCTGGGAACGACACATCTTCAAATGATTCAATAGAAAACTTTTGAAACAGTAGTTAGACTTATTTGCATTTTAAGGGTTGAACCAATCTGGCATGTGAAGGCTTTACTTATTAATTAAAAGCCTAATATTGCTTTATAAAGCCTCTAATGTTTCCTAGACAACAAAAGGCATTTTTCTCACAATGGATATCAAGGAAATCTACAAAAAGAATCCTTGATGATACTAATTGAATGCCTTTAAAAAAAACAAATGTGTTGTAGCTCATCCCACTCTGTTATTATCCCACATATTGTAGGAATTAATGTTTTATTGCATATTACTACAACAGAGGGAATTATTTAAATAACCTATGGCTTCTACTGCAAAAAAGCTGCCTTGTGACTTCACACAAATAAATTAGGAGGAATTTATTATGAATCAATGGAACAACAATCTCTCTAGTTCATTCCACATGTAATTACACTTTCTTTAAAAGTGCCAAACAAAGGATTTAAATTTATCACTGCTCATTAAACCTGCAAAGGACTGTGTTAATTGGATGTCAACCTTCCTAATTCACTTACATGTTTGCTGACAATAAAGAGCATGTGATTTAAGCAGGGCTTGGTCTAAACTTGGAATATTTACGGACTTCCTTAAAGTTTGTGGTCTGCAGGTAAATTACACGAATTCTGAATGAGCAACAAAAAAGTAAAGAAATACAGCAAAGTATACTAAAAACATTTACAAGACTGTTTTTCACTGATCCAGACATAAATCTATTTTAATTCAAGGAATCAAACTCAAAATGGTAGGATATTTACCCATTGGTATCTATCATAGAATCACAGAATAGTAGAACGGAATGGGGACAGAAGGCCATCAGATCCAATCCCCTGCTCAGTGCAGAACACAAAGTTAAACCATGCCTCTCAGAGGGCTGTCCAGTTGCATCTGCAATGCCTCTAGAGTGGGAGGACCCACACCTCCCTGGGTAATTGGTTCCTTTATCATTCTGTTCTAACAGTCAGGATTTTTTTCTTGATATCTAGGCAGAATCTGGTTTCCTGTTACTGGAGCACATTATTCTCTTTCTTGCACTCCGGAATGATCAAGAAGAAATCTTGGCCTTCCTCAGAATTTTCCCAGGGATTGATTCAGACCGATTGATCTGTAATTCATCTAGTGGAGGATCTTACTCACAAAATGTTGTCTGTCCCAAACAGGACTCCTTGTTTTAAAGAGGAGGTAACCAGAAGTAGAAAAAGTGATTCAATTCCCAAACAGGACTCCTTGTTTTTAAAGAGGAGGCAACCAGAAGTAGAAAAAGTGATTCAATCTTTTAATACGCATATACATATACCAGTGTGCAGCGGCATCATGGCACTGTTCTTTCAAGGAACTGAAAGCAGCTTCCATTCACTTACTATTAAACCCCTTTCCCACATGTCACCATTTGGCCACCAGTTATTAAATTAATTATACTATGCAACTGGTAGGTTCCCTCAGGACAGTTTACAATAATAAAAACCAAAATACATGTACTGATAATCAGCTTTTGTGATCAAAAAAAAATTAGCTGATTATCTTTTCCTATGTGCAGCTAAATTTTCTGCATGGAATGCATTTGTACTGACTTACTGAGGTAGAACCAGAAATATTCCATCCACTACACATGGCCAGGGGCTTCTTAGATTTACTATTGCAATGTCTAATCTTCTTGCATTTCAAGGAAGACAACACTATAACCCTATCTGAGTGCTCCCTGCTCATATGAGTAAGAAGAAAGGGACCTCACCCCACTGCTGTGACCTGGCCTCAAAGGGTTAGAAGAGCAAGTCTGAAGTGGGGATCTCATTGTCTATCCTTAGGTTCCCCATGTGATTAAAATACCTGCATGACTAGGCTACAAACAGAAAAAGAACTCTTTTATGTAACTCTTTCTTTGTCTTTCTCTTTTGATCCTGAATGCTCAAGTATCACTGTGCAGCCAGTTTCAGTTCTCATTCCCTATCTGGCCCTCTTGTCTCTGGGACAGGCTTCACCAGCTAACCTTAAGTTGCTCTTTGCTTCGTCTTCTCAATAAAGTCCCTTATACAGGGCATGCTCTGATCCCTACTGTTCCCTCCTGAAAACCTTATAAGGGCACCCTGCTACCTAAACTACCTCCTCAGAGTTGCATAGAGAGTCCTCCTGTGTTTATCAGGAAATTTGCTAGACTCTAGGTCACCTCCAGGGCCACAGCAAGGAAGGGTCTCCCTAGCACTGCAGCTATGTTCTTCCTACCATTTGTGTTCTGGAAGGCATAGGTTTCAACACAGAGAAGAAACTTGTGGGCATCTGTGGAGACCCAGGCAAGAAATGTTAAAACTGTGCAGGTGGGATTTATACAAATGTGTGGAGGGGTCTGCAAGTACAAAGAATTGCTGTTTCTGCTAATTAACCTTTGCCTCTTCGAAAGAAGAGCCAGATTATTTGAGGAACTTGCAGACATTTGTTTAATTATACTTCAAAGGGTATTGACCGGAAATGACAGATTGTCTTGCCTCTGATGTCAAGATTATTCCTCATACAAATGAAGTGGATGTGTAACACTGACATCCCCTCACTTTTGTCTTCCATGGAACTCATATGAAAGAGGAAAGGTAACAATAAGTCAGTCACCCACCACAGAAAAGTCTCCGGCTCAGCAAATAAAATAAAATGGAGGTGCTTAGATTAATGCTTCTCTACAGATAACTGCACTGAGTATCAAGTAAGATAAAGTGATGCATGTTAACATACAGGAATCAATTACTTCAGAAGGTCAGCGGAGCCAAGAGAATCTCATGGAAAAATAAATATCACTTCATATTGCAGATGCTATACAAAGTATACAAAAGAATCAAAATACACTCTTCAGTCTCTTCATGTTTTGAAAGGCCTTTGTGTATCTGGGCTGTTTTGAAAAACAGAACAAACTTTTTATAGACAACAAAGTATACCCTTATAAAATTACCCCTTTTTTCAGAAAAAACAAGAAAGAATATTAGAACATGTAAGACATTTTGCTATTGCAGAATGATTCTATGCATGTTTACTCAGGATTAAGTCCCTTTCATTTCAATAAGGCTAATTTTCAGGTAGATCACACCTTGGACAAATATATTTTATCAAAGAACATGCTGACCATGTACAAATAATGCAACTGATAAAGGCTGCCATCATACACTTAGTTTTCTGGGAGTAAGCCCCACTGAAATCAACAGACTAAATTCTGAATGGACGTGCATATGACTGCATTGTAAGGCTGCCATCCTTTGGCCACACACTTGGAAGCAGCCCTTGTTGAGCAAAATGAGACACCCTTGTGAGTATGCATATATAGGACTGTGCTTTTAGTAAATAAAAAGGAGTACTGTCCTATGTGGTAGAGGATCCACAACTTCCAAAGTCAGTCCCACTGACTGTGGCCAGTGAAGGAAGTGGCTAGTTTCCTTCTTTAACTGGCTGATCTTTCCTGGTTTACCACTCACATTGGCTTGAGAAGGGAAATGGCTCTGCCATTCGTCAGCCTGATCCAGTGCCATAGTGGGACATTGAGGGAGCTTTGGTTCCAGTCTCTCCTTACCTGAGTGCCTTCTGCCAGTGATAACATGGGTGTGCCAGTATTCAGCCCGTCTTAATTCCCCACAGTTGGTCTCTGGTGGAAATTAGGATTTGACCCTTTTGACCTTACACTATACCAGTTTAGAATCCCTTTACAAGAAAAACTCAACTGTGTCCAACTTTGATGTCTTTCCAGGTCAGGCTGGCTTAAATAAACAGGTGAAGGTTTTGTTTTGTAGGTCTGGTTTGGTCCAGATATTTCAGCATCTTCCAAAATTTAACTGGCATTTTATGGCTGGGCTGGCTTTTATTGATTTGTGTTGCTGTTTCTTTGGGCTAGAATTGATTTAATTGTTGCATTTTACTGTGTTGCTTTTTTACTGTATTGTTTACTGCCCTGGTCTTTCAATGGGGGATAGCTAACCCATCTCCTGATACAATTTTTTTTAAAAAAATTATAGTATTACAGCAAAATGAATGCATAAGCTACAGCTTCCCAAAATGATATGATACATCAATCATTGTTATTACATTAAATTTATACCCTGCCTTTCTTCCTCTAGCAAGGGACAGAAAGCAGTTTGCAATGTTCTCCTCCTCTCTTCTCACTGTATTCTCACAACAGCAACCCCGTAAGAGAGTTGGTGGAAAGTCTCTGATTGGCCCACGGTCACCCTTGCGAGTGGCTGAGTGGAGACTAGAATCTGGAAATCCCAAGTCCCAGTCCAACACTATAACCACTATATCATAGTGCTTCTCAAAAGAACATCTCTTCCAAAAGAAAGATGTCATATTAATTGGATGTACCATATGCTAGAAACAGATGAATGCAAGTAGCTAATATTTAAGAAGCTTCTTTTGCTTTTCACTTTCTTGAAAGCTGGTACAAGGCAGTACTTGTATTTTGTATGTGAGATATAAAATGGCATCCTATCTGTACATGCTAGATTACATTCTAGTGACTCAGTCTTCAAGAGAGTTCGCACTGGATCATACTGCAGTTTAATACTGTCCTATCCCCTAAAAGCAAGGAGGGTCTTAAGTTTTTCTCTTTTTCCTTGTGTTGAGAAATAAACGAAAGGGGACCTTGTACTCACAACATATTCATAACTCAATGCATACTTACCTTACCATGAATAACTGGAGGGGTACACGGTGATAGGAAGATATTGAAATGTGAGCAAAAGACAAAGCAAAGCATTCACAAGCTTACTTGTCTGCATTGCTTATAAGTCTCTGTGATGGGCCAAGTACATCATATAAAAGTCTGCATAGGACTTATTAAACCTGCTTTCTCAGCATGGTCACTTTGTTCTGCAGTCGGTACCATGTTTACTGTCCCACCTGAAAATGCAGTTGTTCATTATCCTGAAGAGCATTTAAAGATCTATTTCCTTTAATGAGCTTTATCCTGAAAGGTATAGCATGAACATATATAGATTCTTTCTATAATCAAAAGCAGTTATTCTTGCTTACCCCACCTTCTGCCTTTTGATTCTTTAAAACTTTCAATTCTTCATTTTCTTCCGTCCCTTCTAAAATCCCCCCCACTGACCATATTCAGACTGCAAACTCCTTGGGGACTGGTTTTTGTCTATAGTGCTAATAAATCTCTTCAATACACTGTGTACACTGGAGGTATAACTTAACTGCAACAATAGCAAAATATTGTTGACATACATAGAGCAGAGTAAGAAGGGAAAGATAGAAGCAGGCAGACTGTTACACAAAGAAGACCCAGGAAGGCACAGTTATTGAAGAAGCATCCCACAGCAGCAGCCACCAAGCAAATGGTTCACCTTGCAGACCTAGCGCTGAATACAAAATAGCCATTCAGCCTTGTTCATGTATTCTCGGAATGCTTTTACAGCTTGACAGGGCAGAAAATATACTTCAGTGAAACAGCATATGGTTTGCAAGAGAGGCAAGCAACCCCAAGTGCTCAACCTACCTCTTTTTCTTTTCCTTTTTTTTAAACCACTGATCACATTCTTTGAAGTGAATGGTACTTCAGGTGTTATACAATCGACCGACATATAGCACTCACAAAGCATTCGGCTCTGATCCGCAAAGAGCTTTCTTTTTGGAGGCTCATCTTGAACTGGGTTATATATTAAGGTTGTGTTCCAGTGTTCACGTAAGCCACAGCTCAAACTTTTAAGTAGGTAGGAAGAAATATTTCCTAGGTAATGCTAAAGCCACAGGATGGCTCTGAGGACAGTCTGCTCTCTAAAGGGCCATCCTACATTTGAAATGCTGTCCTGTCTGATTCTGGTTTAAAAACTGATGTCCAACAACAGTCCCTGAATAAGAGGCTGTACAAGAAGGCATACCAGTCACCCAGTCTTCCCTCCACACTTTCTATTTCTCTTTACATTGTGATATAGCGACAACCTTAGAAATAAACGCTATAGATATAAATGTGCATCTGCAAATATCAATCTCTTTTTGTCATCTTTTTGGGGATCCCTTTTCATTTTCTTTTCAATTGATTCCTAAGACACCACCATACACAGCCAAGGTCCAAAGAAAGCAGATAGACACAGCAGAAAAATGCAAGACAGATCTTTTTGCCAGTCCGTTGAAGAAAGAAACTTCCGCTTCAGCTTCAACAGCAGCTGGCCTCCTTGGCAGAAGAAACGACCATGATGAAATGGCAAGTCAAGCACCAGTTGTTTACATCCATGTCTCATCTTTGCAAGTTTCCATATATTTTCTGGCAACTTATATATTTTGGAACAGGATGGCTCCAAGGCACACACAGGTGATGGACATGCGGGTCCATGTGCAGGTCTCTGTTCTGTTCAATGCCAGGGATCATGGTCTCTGTGTAAAGGGCTGCATTAGGGGAGGAGTCAGTGTGCCATCTGTGGATTGGAGTTTTGGCTCAGTCCTTTCAGCACAAAATCACTTCCATTTCTTACTTTTCACCTGAAATTACTTTTTAAATAAGTGCTTTAAGAAATATAGCATTGTCTACACAAGTTGGCAGAGAGATAAATCTGACACACATCTGCAGCAACTGGCAATTTGCTTCATTTTTCTTTTCTTCTTTTTTTAATCAATGTCATTTTTCCTCACAGTTTTTCCTCAATAAAGAGATTCTATCAAAGAAGAAGAAGAAGAAGAAGACTTTAAATTTGTTCTATGGAATTATTTAAAGAAAAAGTAGGCTTTTAAAAAAAATGCCTGTCATTCTCTATTTTCTTCCTAATGAATTTGGACAAGCTAGGCATTCTCTGAACCAGAGGTGGAAGTTGAAACTGAGATTTTGATATGTACATGTTATTACTTTGCTTACTTATTTAAAATAGGTATACCTGCTTTGTTTTTGTAGGTATTCAATGGCTTAAAATCTCCTAAAACTATACTAAAATATACCTGGTAATATCTCAAAATTAAACATTAATCTAGGTGTTTATTTGTTACTAGAACAAAGTGGGACTTGCTGCCCATCATGTAGTCCCCTATTACTTGAAGAACATGCATATGGAAGAACCACATGATCATTGCCTATGACATAGATCCCTGCTGGGAGTATGTGAGCTTTCCTTCACCAATGCTTAAATTAATATTACTTTTTTCTTTCCAGTACCCTCTGTCCCCATTTTTCTCTTTAAAAAAAAAAGGTAGTGGGGACTATTTTTTCTGACAGCCCACCCTACAGATTCCCCATAGCAATGACAAACTGGTGCATGCTGGGTAGGGGACAGTGGCAGGGGTCTGAAGTAAGCACCCATGTCTTCTAGTGCTACAAGGACTCTGCTGCTGCCCCCACTGGAAACAGGTAGATCCCTAATACCCAGGAATGGAATGCATATTGGCAGCCTCAGAGATGAGATTCTCAGTCTTGCCTCAAGCATTCTTCTCTGGGTTTATTTCAAAACAAATGCTAATCACATCCAAAGAGCACCATTCAGTTCAGTTTTCTGTTTGTCCTGAAATCCATGCACCTCTTTTGATGTATCCCTCAAAGTCTGTCCCAAAGAGGAAGGTCAAAATCTCTTCTTGCTGATACCAGAGTGTAGGTCATGGAATAATCAAGTCAAGCTGCAACAACCCAGATTCAAGCTTGATATCAGAAAAAGTTTCCTGACTGTCAGAGTAATACGACAATGGAACCAGCTGCCTACAGAGGTGCTGGGCTCTCCCACACTGGAGACATTCCAAAGGTAACTTGACAGCCATCTGAGTGGGATGGTGTAACTTGGTGTCCTGCAACAGCAGGGGGTTGGACCTGATGACCTTCATACCCCCTTTCAACTCTACTGTTCTATGATTCTATGACTTTCCTCTGTGATCATCACCATTCCACCAAGACACCATACAGACTCTGAAAGTCCATGTGGACTCTAAAATGATACTGTACAGTCTCTAAAATGATACCGTACTTGAAAGCATACAAGAAAGGGCAATCAAAATGATGAGGGGGCTGGCGCAACTGTCCTTTGAGGAATGGTTGCACAACATTTGGGCTTTTTAGTTTAAAAGAACTAATAGTAAGAGGAACAGAAAGTGGGTATGATATAATTTAGAAAAGTATATTGGTTTCTTCCCTAGCTCTTCTTACATTCTTAGCTGTTCATTTTGAGATGTCAATTCTACCAATAGTTTTCTCTTTTCAGAAAAGTGATTGTTAAGAGTTAATTTGTTTCAATAATACCATGAAAGGGAGTGAAAGAAATTTGTAACAATATGAACACAGTAAATACAGTTCTCTTTTCTTCCACATTATGAAAATCAGGATAGCATTTACGACGTGAACTACCATCGAAACTCAAGTTGAGCAAGCATATTATAAAGGGTAACTGCCTTATGTGTTCATTAGATTTATAGTTAGTGAAATGCTATTTGTGAGAATTGTTCAGAGTCACGGGAAGAGCTAGAGAAGCAAAATTAAATTCACACTTACACCACAAAGTATGTGGTGAGTGCTGAAAAAATGTATATCTATTGTTTAAGATTTCTCCACAGCTTTTGCTTTAGGCTGCAATCTCTCTCTGCGGTACTTAGCCTCATCTGATTAAAAACCAATATCTCTATGAAATTAGCTTTTGTTCTGCAAGTAAACTAGAGCAATCATTTTTCAAAAGCTCATGCTGTACTATTAGTTAGAAATTGTCAATGCTCTGGAGATATGCCACAGTATTGTTACTGAATGTCAGTCAATGGGATAATAATGAGAAACAAGAAAATGAAAAATTGAAAAAAAAAGACATGCTTAAGAATCAACATAAAATTACTGTGGTTAGAAAAGCAGGAGCATTTTCAAATGCAATTCATTGTTGGGATGATTACAAAGGGAAAAAATAAATTTATAACCTCGATAAAGTTAGCATATTATTTAAAAGTATGCAATGTATAAAGAGGACAGATTTAAGTATACAGCTAGGAAAAGGTGGAAAATAACAAGGAAGTTATCACATTGCAATATTAATGGTCTTTTTTAGGGGAAAAGTGGACAGATATTCTAGCTGATGCGCTCCCATAATAATATTATGAGGTCACATCCAGTTGGCTCATGCCTACAAGAAATGAGCCAAAATGCAGGCCATTTCCATGAAGACTCTCGTCCATTTCGGAAAGCATTCGTCATGCATCAATCATTCAGCAGTTCTCCAATTTTCCAAATATCCATGCATGCATTTGTCTTACTTCCCTTTATTACAAAACACCTATTCAGAATCAAGAAGAATTGGCCTCATTTTCACTTTAAATTGCTTTGTTTGCCCTCAATCATGTCATCATGTACCCACATATTCTTGGCTTCATCAGATTTCAACATTTCTACTTTCATTATAGGATTTCTGATTGCATGAGATCTCCATGTGGGAGAAGCAGCCTTGAGAGAAAATGGATTAAACAATAGGCTTAAAAATGTTTGTAAATGCCTGAAGACTCCCACATCCCCAAAGCAAAATTTAACACTAAAAGTGTTGGGGCAGGGAGAGCCTGTCACAGCCTTGTTTACCTGCCTGTCCAGCTGGACACAAGAGTACTCACCAAGGAGCAAGTACGGAACCATTCATCAGGTCAGGATGTAATCCAGAATACCTGTAAGCACCAGTATGCCCCCATACCAGTCACCTTTCTTGGTGCTCACCAAGGTATCCAACTCCTCCTGCCTTTTTACTGTTAATAAACAGGTTGTGTTGCCATTGAAAAATGGAGATTTAAGGGAAATGTTTAGTGTCTTGGATCCCACCCCCACCTCTACATTATGTTTTGTCTTTGAGGTAGTTACTTGTTTTTCGGGACTACTCTCCTGGATCAACCATTTTGCTCACAGGCCCCCAAGGTTTGACCACCCCGACATGCACCAACACCTGCTATGGTGAAAAAAACTCACCTTGCAGAAAAGCATCATGTTTAACTAACTAGTTTTCAGATGGATGAAAGCAGAAGATTCATATCTAACTCAGATAAGTTCTGTTTTCATGTATAGTTTGGTATTTTCACTGAGAAATAGAACTAGGGTGCTTAGCTTATCTATATATTCCTTTCATTTCAAAGAAGACTTTTCTGGGGAGAATGAAGGAAGTAATTCAAGGTGCCTTATAAGCTATGCCCCACTTCACAAATTAACTAATAGAAAGTTCCATATTTATATGTAAAGAAACCTCCCATTACGTGACTCCATATCCTTTATAGCCTGCAATCATTTTCCATGGGCCAGCCCAGTTGCTGAGGTCACAGAGCACCAAGTCCTGTCCACTGACAGCCAGATAGCCCGACAGCCAGAAAACTAAAAATTGTTGCAACATTGTCTTCATAATTAATTGAATTGTCTTCCTTGATCTATTGCCCACTCCCCAATTAAATTTCTACTCCCCAAGAATGAATTGCCCTTCCCAGGATGGAGACCCCTTAAAAACCAAAATAAAGTATCTACAGATGCAGTTGTACAGAGAAAAAGACAGCCAAAAATAAAAAGTATGACAAAGGTGAACTTTTTCATTATTTGGGGGTGTTTGGAGAGTGAATTTGCCCTACTTTCAGCCCAAAGATTTTGTAGAAAATTTTGTCCTACTTTTAGCCTCCAGTTACAAACAAGTCCATTCTATGATAAATGTAGCTAGCTTTGAAATCATACAAATCAATATATTTATATAAGTCTCTCTGTCAACTGCATGCAAATAAATTCCACAAAGGGGTTATTGTTATTATTATTTTAAAGAAATGATTATAAGTAGCTTTGTTCCAGATGATAAATCATCTGTAATGCAATGACTGGCTGTAAAAATTAAATGATTATATATAGAGGCTCTATAAGACACACTGTCTTCACTTTTGGAAGGATAGTTGTATTGATCCATATTTAGTCACTGGTACATATCCTCCCCCACCAACATCACCACTAACCCCTTCTCAAAGCAAAATCTGAAGGTTTCCATAGCTCCAAAAGATTTATTGGTTTATCTTTCACAGGCTTGTGAGAGTTTGATTAGTTTTTGTGTGGATGAGGGTTAAATAACAAACAGGCTTGTTCAAATACTTTTATGGTCCAATCATACCTCTTGAAATATAGACCAAATATACATTATTTATGCCATAATGGCCAGGGTCATGCTGCCAAGCTGTTTCTGAGAGCTGCACTCAAAAATAATAAAAAGGAGGCATTAAATAATTCAGATGTCATTGAAGAAAAATTGGAGGACTTGTTGGGCAAATATCAAAGCAATCTAAATCTAAAGTGTGTAGAAGACATATCAGGCAATGGCAAAGGCATGGTTATTGTTTTGCAGACATTTTGCTTGCACTGCAAAGTTTGAGAGACCATGGACGAGGAAATGAGATATCTTCCTCTCCAGACATTCCCCACTGCACCCTCACTATTTCCACTTTTATCCATGAGATTAAATAATTCTACTTCATTTCAATTTAAACAACATCAACAACCCCCCCTACGCTAACCACTGAGCTTCAACTGAATGCAGAAGTGGGGCAGCACCTATACATTTGGGAGGATTTTGCAAAGATGTACAATAAAATACAGCATAGTAGTTCAATAATTGTGTGATCCTCTATGATATGGCTAATGTAAATGAAGTACATTTTTCATAGCCCTGCAGTAAAAATCAAAATCCATACTTTCTTAATAGGATTGCACTAAAAAGCAGATCTAGCAGCACATATTAGCAGCCATTGAATTGCTTAATAATCATTTTCCTAGATAAAATTGCAAAACCATTCCCAGCAGTAAGAATTGGTAGTTACATGCCCATTTAAGTAGTTTTTATTTTAAAGTGAGCATATCCCATTTGTCTTGAGACCATACTGTTTTCTTCCCAAGTATAAGGCATAAGAATCCCACTTTCATGGGTCAGGATCATAAACCCTCATCATCAGAAGATCCTGACCCTTTGTGCTCCCAGGAGGTGCCAAAATTTATATTTCAGGAAGATGGAAAGGTGCCGAGAGGTTTCCAATTCCCTGACACCCATTTCATCAGAAGGAAGTCCTTTATCTGGAAGATGTTGCATTACCATTCTCATATCCTGAGAAGTAGGAAATGAGGATGCTAGCATATCCTAACTGTGTCCATATTGTCACACCTGAGATTGCTAAAACAAAGCAGGCCCTTTAAAGAAACCATGAATAATAAGTATGGACGCAAGGACAACCAGCTTAAAGATCATTGCATACCTATTTAAGTCTCAGTTTTGTTCTGCTCCTTGTTGGAGCAACAGACAGTGCTAATGTCCAGTTCTAGCACCATTCAGAGCTTTTTGCAGCACTGATCTCTTTCCACCTTCTTTCCTGGGAAACACGATCCAATGCAACCCCTGCTCAGGATCTGATTTATAATTCAGTTCCAATCCCAGTCCAGTTGAAATAATCTTAAGAAAGAAAATCATGATCCCTGAAGTTCCCGATCAGCAATTACCACTTGGACACTAGGCTAAGCAGATATTCATGTCACGTCATCAAAGACTTCCCTGCTATGATAAATACTGTGTTTCCATTTAAAGTCTAGAATGAATTGCAAATTTGCATTTATGCCAAACTGTATGTTACATTAAGCATTTCTTTAAGTAGTGATTTTATGTACCCTAGGCATTGACTAAGAGGACATAGGATTTTCTGGATTCCCAAATCCAAGACCTGATAGCGTTCTGACCTGGGGAATTGGAGGTGGCCCACTCCCTACTCACTCATAGCCAGCATGGAAAGAACCATATGAGTTGCTCTCCGAGGTTTGAAAATGATCTTGGAAGAGGGTAGAAAGAGGAGCAACGTACATCGATGTTTGCATTAAGAAATATACCCAGCAATGTCTATGAATTTTCATGTAAACTATAAAAATACATTTGCAAAGTCCAGTATGAAGTGAACTTAAGACTGGAAGAATTCTTAACAATTGAGTCATAACTGAACATCAGTCTGGAAAAATGAGAAATAAAGAAACCAGAATTGTCAGATGTGTATATTATTATTATTATTATTATTATTATTATTATTATTATTATTATTATTATGCCTTCCAATAGCTGAGGATTGATAATTCCTAAAGTAGGACCATAATACAATAAAACCATATTTTTCCAAGTACAAATTTTAAAAATTAAATGTTTGCAAATAAAATGAGGTTTAAGGAATAAAACTGTTAAAACATCTGGCCCAACTGCCTCATTAAGCCATCAAATGTTGTGTTTGAATGACTTGGCATGGAAGTCTGTATCATCCTGATACCAAAAGGTTTACAGAGTTGGTGCTAGGCAGGCCTCAATGGGCAAAGTATTCCACTATTTGTGGGATACCACAGAGAAGGACTTCCCCCTCATTGCTGTCCTGAGTTTCCCTTGGAGTTGGCACTCAGAGGAAGGCCTCAGCTGTTGATCATAGGCTCTAGGTAGATTAGGAGATAATTCATAGATTAGGAGAGTATTTCATCATGTATTGTGGATGCAAGATTATTCTTGAATTCAGTTAAATAGTATACATGAAAGAACAGGGTTTAAATATTCCCAGTGCAAGGCAGGATGATGGAGACAAACCCATAAAGCATTTGTTTTGTGTACTGTTATCTACTGCCACTGCCATACCTGACCAACCGGCACCAGCCATTATCTCCACTCACCCAAACTGGGAACAGGTATAGAGAAAGCACAGGAGTGGGACCCTATTGATGGGAATAAGCCTGAGTTAAGCACTAAAACTTCAAAGAGAAAAATTGGCAATGGCCAAAAGGTGTGTATGCACACTGCTTTCACACTACAATGGCAGTTCACAGATATGAGCCCCCAGCTGGCAGGGGCAATTAGTGAGCCTCACAGGAAGTAAGAAGCTTTCCATTTGCATTCCTTCAGCCCAGGCCCAAGGTGAGTAACTGAGTGCTGCAGTGCCAGCTGCTCCCTCTCCAAGAGCAGTTCTAAGTTGTATTCCTTCTGCTGCTGCTTAAAACAAGCAAGTTGAATATTATAAGTCTCAGTAGTAGTTTGCCACTGAATTTCAGTGGAAAACCATGATTGTTTACTTTTGGGAAATAGGCAATTGCTAGATTTAGTTAATTAAAACTTTTCCTATTACACACTTCATAGATAATACACATTTAGGTGCACCAATTACCAGCAAAAGGCACTCCAATGATAAAAGGAACATTTCTGTTTACTAAGATACTCAACACTGGAAAATTGTTCTGAAGGTATTTTTTAGGATCTGTGCTCTACAGTGAACTGTCTTCTATAAAGAAATAGAAAATCTGTGTCACTGCAATAAGAGTCCTAAAAGGGTGCCCCCAACTTAGGGTACGGTCCTGTTGGCTGATTCTTAAACCCCAGACTCAGAGATTTACAGATATCCAGTGCAGAATGGAGGGGGCAGCCAAGATGATTTCCTTCCACTTTATATTTCTCCAGATGGACATTTTTGGCCACCTATAGTAAGGGGAGAGAGAAGGCAGCTGGTGCACCTTCAACGTACCTTGCATCATGGCTGCCCCAATCTCCTCGCCCTCCCCCACTACCCACAAAATGCTCCCTTTCACTTCTTTCCAAGGCCAACTTCCTGACCTTGGGATGCAATCAGTGTAGTTCTTTCCACGCCTTTTGCAAGGGCACAGGATAGGATGATAAGAGCTCTGATTTCTAGTTCCAAGCTCAGAACACGGAGCTGGGGATCAAAATAATGCTATGGCCCTCCAGACAATTCTCGCTATGTCGCTTCCTTTGAAAAAATGTCCTTTGGCATACCTTAGGATTCCTTCAAACCTGCTGATCCCTCCCTTTTGTCTGTTGGTGTTACCAGGACCCAGAGCTGGAGAATGAGCTCACCGTCCATATACAAGATAATAACCCATGTACAATAAACCATTTCTGTGCATTTTCATGGATTTGGTTTGAGAGCAGCAGCTTTTTAAGCTGCCTGTGAAATTCAGAGAACACCACATGAGGTAAAGGTTAGAATAGTCATTCATAAATTACAGAATATTTGAATTTCAAAAGCCGATGTACTAAAGTACTAATCTCCTCCCTGTTCCCTGATTATGAGTGTCATTTTGTTATGTCAGCATTTCATGGATTTTATTTTTCTTTTTAATGAGGGACATGACAGTTTCTGTACTGCTTGAATACCTAAAGAATTGAAAAGCACAAGCTGGATGATTAAGGGCCCAACCCTTACACAGACAAATTAGTGCTATGCTAATGAGCAGGACTTCTGGCATGAGCAAAGAGCTACACTAATGAATAAGGACTAGAGGTCGCAGCCCTCTGCTTGAAAGCCTGATGGACTGCCATGGGAAAAATCTGAATTTTTGAGTGTCCTTGGCTGCCAGAATCTATGAGAGTCACAGAAGACATCTGTGGGGTATGGTGTTCGGCCATGCTATGTAAACAGATGGCCCCAGTATGCTTCTCATATCCCCCAGTGAATGATGAGACAGCACTAAAGTGGAGTCAGTCACCAAGTAAGTGCAGCAGTGCATTTGTTAATGAAGGCAGAAAGGAGAAGTGTGAGCCTAATGCAAGAAATGGGTAGAGACAGAGGAACGTTCCTAGATCCCAGGTGCAGAAGTGATGGGCTCCTTGTTGCATGCCTTTGGACATGTGCACAGAGCTTGGAAAAGCTCAGCAGGCCAGTCTCTCTGGTGCCTTCATTTCTCGGCAGATATAAGTAGCCAATAACATTCATGTTTAACTTCTGGCTTGCAATTCCTTGTTCAAATCCATCAATGTTTTGCTGGGTTTGGGGGCTTGTTTGTTTGTTTGTTTAGATTGGTTTTAAGCACAAGTTCAGAATCAGACAAACCAAGACAGAAAGTACAAGGCCAGAGGCAGAAAATGGAGTGGGAAGCATTATAGAGATGAAAGCAGCATGGAAGAGGCATTGTGATGTGGACATTTATTCAATAGTCGTCCTTTTGTGGCTTTTTGACTCAGCAGTAGAACACCTGCTTTGTGCACCAAAGGTCCTAATTTCAATTCCTGGCATGTCCAGGACTGGCAAAACTCCTGCCTTGAAGCCCTCGACTCTGCCAGTCAGTACTGAAAACACAATGCTAAATGGTCTGACTCAGTAATAGGAAGCTTCCTATGTTCCAGTCAGTCTGAAACAGAGAAGCGTAACCATGCACCTCTGCATGCATGTGATGCAGGATGACTTCGCATGCTACACAGAAGTGCCAAAAACAATATGTGAGCAGCTCACACTCATTTATGACTGACTATGTGATGTCTAAACTTGCACATCCTGCCCTTTCTAAGATGTGCAAGCTGAAAGAGCCATACCAAATTCACATAGCTAACCACATAAGAGATGTGGAAGTTTCCACTCTGAATGTGTTACAGGAGGCAAATAGGAAGGTGCTTGCTTTGTCAAATTTGCATGCTTTACATATCACATGTCCTCCACTGTACAATGACAAACATGTGGTTCAACTCAGAGCTGGGGAATTATTGGGTAGAGATGTCCTGGAATTCACAGCTTCTGATATGACAAAGAAAACTTTATGTAAATCATTTTTTTTCTAAATACCTAGTACTACAAAATCTATTATCCCACAAACTAGCCAAAGAGAAGCATTCGTCTGATTCACCCCCCCCCCCCCCGCCACTGCCGGTACTTATCAAGGCAGTTTAAATAGCATTTGTTAGCGTAGCTTGACTCATGAGGAAGCTGCACAGATTGCCAAGATAAGCAAAAACCTAGAAAAAGTTCTTCAGCAGAACTGTGTGCGTGTAAGAGAGAAGCAGATAACTATATGTGTATAACTGTGTGTGAAAAGATTAAAGCCTTTTCACAAAATGTGGCAGGTCTCTTCTTGCTTGAGATATTGAATATTTTAGAAGTCAAAGCCCAGTCACATGCTCAGATGTTATCTTTCATTTCTTTGAGTATGCTAAACCCACTCACTCTCCTGTCACTTCTCATGAAACTTCTGGAATTTGTTTACTAATGTTTTTCCCTTTTCCCCTGGTCTTTTTGTCAGTTAGGCGATCAGTCTTTCTAAAGACACTCATCCTACTGAGCAAAGATGGCATATTGCTTGTGCATTCAGCACACTTCACAGGTTGCTCAACTACAGGAGAACTTTTGCCTTGCATGATTCCAGCTTTTCTCCTGCACTTTGGAATAAGGGGATGTCTTCATGCCTATGCGTGCTGCTTTATTTGTTTTGGTTTATCTTTTGAAAGTTTCACTCAGGCAGTATAATTTGTCTTCCATTTAATAAGACTTATTTGTGCAGGCAAGGTTAACATTATCTCAAGGCTTCAAGAAAACTATCAAGGAAGTTTTATTTTTCTTCTTTTATCCATACAGTGAAAAAATACTATAAAAGAAGCTTGGGTAACAGAAACCATGTTGTCTGGACCACTAAAGAAAAAGTATTCAGGTTGGATATATTTATGAAGGGCACAGTCCTAAGGGATGCACCTTCCGTGTTTTAAGCCCCCGAAACAGGAGGATGAGGAGCATCCTATGCAGGGTGGAAGGAATGTTGGAGGTGTTTTTACCCTCCCTGCTTCTTCCTTCCACATTTTCTCTAGGAGAAGGGAAGGGAAGGGAAGGGAAGGGAAGAATGCTAGTTTATACCTGGCTTCTTCAGTCCCCACTGCTCCCCAGCAGTCTTTATCCCCATGAACTTGACCTCAGAGAAGCATCCCGTGCATTTCCTTCTGGACTGGCTGAGAGTGGATGAGAGGTACCTGACTGCAGAACTGATGTTGGATCATTGCTTTTTGATCTCAGAACTGGGAATTTGAAGTATCCTGTGCCTACCCTCCCCAGATGATAGCTTGGATCACTTTCTAAGTGTACTGGTTAAGACTTGACTTTCTCTTGGGCAGTTAGCACATTTTAGATTCCTATGAAAGTGTTAACATAAAACATTGCCAAGAATGGCAAGTGAAATCATCATTATCATTATTATTTTTGTTAGTATCATACAAGGCACTAGAGACATTCAGAAAGAAACTGGACAGCCATCTGAGTGGGATCCTGCAACAGCAGGGGAGTGGACCTGATGGCCTTCATGGCCCCTTCCAGCTCTACTATTCTATGATTCTAAGGCAAGTAATTTAATCTCTTCCATGGGCTGCAAAAACTGCACAATGCTTTGGACACTGCTTCCTCGAAACAATTTTTAAAGATTTAATTTAAATCAATATTCCATCTTGTGTGGTAAAAACACAAAACCATTTAATGCAACATTTTAATTTAAATGTGAATAGGCATGTCTTTTTTCACTTTTATACATTGACCTCAGGTCCATAGCAGCACATATGCCTTGCTAGCAGGGAGCCGAGGGTTGAATTCTTGGTATCCCCAGTTGGAAGGAGCAGGTAGCAGGTGGTGAGAAAGGCCTTTGCATGAGACTGTGAAGAGCTGCTGCCAATTAAAGTGAATAATGATATGCTAGAAGGACCAAGGGTCTGACTTTGTATAAGGCAGATTCCTATATGCCGTCCTCATTGATGAAAACCTCAACCCTAGGCTGTTCACACAAAGGTACATTATGCCAGATGAAGATGAGGATGACCCCCTAAATCTTGAGGACATTCTCCTGGATCGCTGTGAACTACATGACCACTGCATCTGAACATCAATCTAAACAGACTTTCTTTCAACTACCCTGACTGCTTCTCACATGTTTTATGTGCTCATCTCTCCACCCCAAATATTCATGTGTTGTGATACTGAAGTGGAGAATGTGCTGAATTTCCAAGGAAATCTACATCATGGTTGATAAGAGTTCCTACTAATCATTCCCAAGACAAAATACCTTGAAACACATGTCTGTAGTGCCAGAAGTATGTCTGAGAATCATCCTTCCTAGTCCTTGCAAGTCTTGGGAGCACGTAACGCTGTCCCCAGATGTCAGCATTATGACCTCTAAACACTTACTCAAACAGAAAGAAAATCATCCATGGTTTCATTTCCCAATCCAGTCATAGGGATGTATGAAAAATCAATTTCATTTTGTTTTGGAACAGGATGTTACCCAGTTCCCTCTTTTCAGACTGAGCACATCTACAAATATACAGCAAAGTCTGTGATTCATGAACTGAAAAAAAAATACAGTCAGCAGCATCTGCACATTTCAAAAAGTGTAGGAATCAAACATGAGTATATTTCAAAAATATCTACATTCTACGTCCATGATTAAAACATATTTGCAAACTTTTTAAGTGTACTCAATTTGAAAGGTATGCATTTTTAAATAACTAGCAGTCGGCATTAATCTCACAAGAAGGAGTACACGTATGCTTTAAACATGGGAGAAATGCTCTCATTTCAAAAATACATACATTTGATGCGAACCTTTGCAAAAAAACATATGAAGAAGATGTGCATGGATTTTTTTTGTAAAAAGAAAGAAGTTTCTCATCTCATATGGACTTGAGCTGAAACAAGCTTCAAGAGAGTTCAGAGAATTTCTGCAAGCTCAAGTCTGTTGACTCACATATTTCTGTCCAGTTCCTAGCTTCCACCCAATTAATCCAAACACCCCAGCTCCCTTTGCTGACCCACTTCTATTAATACTGTCCTACCAAACACAGGGGGAAAGCCTCTCCACCCTCAAGCAACCGGTGGGTGTTGTTTTCTCCAACCCTACAACAATGCCATGGGCTGGGTCAATTCAGATTGGCTGCTGAAATAGCTTAGCTGCTAAATAGCTTGTCTTTTTCCAATCTAGTTGAAGCCTGAAGACCCTCACTCACCACTGGAATGTGCATGTGCTTATGAGGTGCAAGAAATTTTCTGCATGGACTGGGATATGCGTTTTTATTTGAGAGACAGAGAGAAAGAGAGAGAGAGAGAGAGAGAGGAAGAACAAAAGTTCATCAATAGAGGGCCAAGTAACATTCCCTCATCACTATTTAGAACTTGTTGGAGTTCATTATACAGTTCATTATGATCAATTATAGGTGAGAAGAATGGAAGGCCTGGCTCACACTACACTGGCATAGCCACTGGAGGATTGTTGAAAAATCAAGGGGAATAGAAGTTCCTCATACACTCTGACTTGGATAAATATTTAAATTATACAGTAATGTAGAGCTGCTAATCTGAAGCAAGGATATCAGTCCTTTCCCCACAAAGTATCTTCCTTGAAGTTCAGAAATACCATGCCATGTGTCAGACAGTTTGGACACATGGCATGGTAAAGGAGCTCTCATTCTGCATCATGACATAAAGAGGAGCTCACATATGTTCACTGATCCATTCATGCATGAATGGAAAGATCAGTGGCTGGAGTGGCAGCAGGAAGCATAGTCTGGCCTGTGTAGGTTTTCCACCTAGCCCACAGAAGCTTGCGCTCCCTCCATAGGCCTCATCCACTTCCCCAAACTCACTAGAGGAAATATTGTTTTTATGGAAATGTGTCTGCCGCTACCCCAATTTTAGCATGTGAAGTTCCTTTTAAAAAATCAAATTTTGCATTTTCAGCATTAGCAGAAAGTTCACCTGTTGAGATAAAAATGAAAGAAATTAGTTCATTCAGAATTAATAGGGAATTCTCATTAGGATCTTGCTGTTTCCTTTTCCTAATTACAAGAATGGGCTGAACAGTTTGCTCCAGGTTAGATCCTGTCAGGGGTCTGGATTTTCTCCCTGAAGTGCATTTACTTATTCAAATGATCCCAAGTTAATATTAGAGGAGGAAGGTTTCCTGTCATAAGCATTTCCCCTAACATTTCTGTATTAAGAAAGACAAAATTAGTTTCCCAAAAAAATCCTTGCCTGAACAGAAAAGTCTCAGATCAGTTCAGTGGAGTTCTAAGAATATTTACTCAGAAAACAGCCCCTCTGGAATCAGTTCTAGACCACTTACCCAGCAATAACCCCCAACAAACTCCATGGAACTTACTTTGGGATGTGTGCCAATAGGATTGCACTGTTACTATCTGGTAAAATACTTTAGGATGGTAGATTCATACTTGGGCTTTTGGGAGTTCTTCAGGAAGGGAATTTTAAGGACAAGAAGCAGTAAAGAGATCAGAGCAAGGTCTAACTAGTTTAGTAACCTGTTTCTTGCAACAACCAGATGACTCTGAAAATCCACACTTAGACAATGAACATTATGGCCATTCTGTTGGTGGTCCTCAACGTGTTGCTTAGAGCTATGAAGGTGTGGTTATTACAGGCAATACTTACTGCACCTACCTTCCAGACTAATTCTAAGCAGAGGCCAACACATAATGTAGGTTCTTCGCATTTCCTGCATCTAGTGGTAGTAAGCTGAATAAGGTAACTATGCATAGTCTGCAAGGAAGTGGCAGTCTGTCCAGAGCCAACCAGACTACTCTCTGTCAGACCAGACTACTCTCTGGTGTTGGGTTCCATTTGTAAACATAAATGCCTCCTTAACAAGCTCTTCTCTTTGGAAGAGCTTCTCTTTGGACCTGGCCCAGTTCAACCACCTTCAAGAGTCTGTTCTCAGCTGATTGTCAAGACTGTAGCAAGGCATGGGAAAGCACTGTTGTATGCGATAATAATACCACTTAGAGTAGACCCCTTGAAATGAATGAAGCTTCAGTTAGAATAACACTGGATACAACCCAAAGGTGTTAAACTCCAGTGTAGTAGCTTATGGGACTGGGCCACCATCACCTATTCTGGGGATAAATTATTTGACCTTTCCATGAGTCATAAAATGCACTAGTGCATCTCATCAAATACTGCACTATATACAGGCTCAGCACCAGCAAGCAGCATCCTCAGGAAGTTACTGAGGGCCATTTCTGATCAAACTTCTGGGGCTGCTCCCACAATGCCCTGGACAACATTATGGTACTCCAAGCTATTGTAGGCAATCACAGTGGCAGCTGCCTGAGGAGTGCTCTTATCACCACCACCATCCTTCTTCTTGTCTTCTGGCTTGTAGGACATGCTCTCTCAACCCTCTTCCTGGTGACCCTAAACAAGAGAAGGAGGAGATGGACAGAATGGTCCAAACTACCCAGCGAAATGGGAGAGCACTGTCAACTTGGAGTGTCTTGGTGGAGGAGTTGCCCTTGATTGTATATACCTAAAACTGCAGCTAAAAGCTGCTCTGTAAATTACATTGCTTTAAAACATAATTGATGAGTAAGACAAGAAAGTGTGTGGACACAGTTCTTCTACAGTATACTCCAGACCCAAGAGAGCAAGAAATCAATGCAGCCCCTGTCAAACCTAGGTGACAAACTTGAGTTAATGACCACAATTGGAAGAACTTTAACATTGCATGAAAACTGTACCACAATAGCAGCACAGAATGGCATTCTGAAGAAAAAGCAAGCAATGCATTCCATGGATACAGTGATTACTTTGCAGGTTCAGCCACAAGTAATAGACAGGAAAACAGACAGATGGGAGGAAGAAATAATGCAATGTTGTGTCTATTTGATTTAATGTTTAACCTAATATTTAGTCAAAGCTAATGTTGCTATTGATTTATATTTTCATTCTGCTCGTAGACACATCATATGCTATAGCAAACTGCGGTCTCCTTTCTGCAGCTCTTTGCAACTGGTCAAAGGAATATGCTAGATAGGCAAGATATTTTAAGTTTCATCCAACCAGGTAAACTGTTGGCTCTTAGGTAGAGATGGTTAGGATGAAAGAGAGCAATAAGATTCTTGCAGTGCTGTTGCTTATCTCATAGAACCAGAGCTCCAACTAAGATGATTGGGGAAGCTTTTGGCATCCAAAAAGATTAGCAAGTCTGAAATGGACTTTGCGGATTAATGTAAGTTTTGATTTCCTGCCCCCCACCACTTTACAATGTAACAAGCCTCAGGTTTGCATATCATAATGAGCCATGCACAGGAGGAGACCAGGCAAGCAGCAGGGAAGGGAATTTCTTTCAAAGGGGTTTTCCCTTCAGAGAGAAATGTGAAGCTATGGATTTCACGAGTATTATTCCTTCCCGCATTACCAATAATTGTAGCTGGCATTGTGGTTCTAGTAGCAAAAAGATCTGCATTACGTCTCATTTGTCTAGCACCCCCAATTTGAGAAGTTAAATTATCTGATGTCACTCAGAGACATGAATGCATTACAGAAGACATCAGGGTTGCCTGTAGGTGTAGCAATAATTTGGTCAGTGCAGTGAGAGGGACATCTCTAGAAAATATATTGTATGTAACTGGGAAGAAATAACCCAGCTAGGAATGTTTGCTAAGGGTGCAATCCTGTGCCAGTTTGGAAAGAAAAAAGCACAATTCCCAGCATTCCTCTGCCAACTATGCCCCCTAGACAGCATCTGAGGGGCCATAGGTTTTTTGGATTCCCAGACCTGAAGTCAAAGACAGCACTTCAATCTTGGATTTGGAAATTATCATCTTTACAGTCAATTTCATTTTTATACTGCCCCATAGCTGATTTGGAGTGCCATCTCACTTTTCCTTGCCACCTGGCATGAAAAGTCACCTTGGAGAAGGGTCAAAGGAGAGGCAGAGAGCAGAGGAAACTGGAGAGGACCAAATGCAACATAAATTTGGACTCTAGTTCCCAGAAGTCCCCTCCCAGAATGCCCAATGTTCAGAAATGCTTGGAATAAATGCTTGGAATTGAAGTGCAAAAATCTTTTTGCCCATCCCTGGCTTACACAATACAAATATAATTACATAAATACAAAAAACCAAACAGGATAGCCAGCTAAACTGAAAGCTACATCAAAGAAATGCCTTTTACATACTCTGCAACAGGTCCAAAATGAAGGAGAAAGACACATATAACACTGCAGCAAAAGCATCAAACTTCTTTGAAGGATCTATGCAGTGTCAGAGATGTTCTCATGGTGGACTACAGGCAAAAGGAGTTGGATCAAAATATTAAAATAAACCAGCATAGTTGACCTTACATCTTTTACCACCAGGGCTTAGACTGAAGAGAGAGACTTCATCCCTTTTTGTGTGTGAGATGAAAGGAACTGCACAAAAGCTGGAGAACCACCAAATGAGTAGAAGCTGGAGACAGGAAGGTCTAGGGGAGTGGGCATGGCCACCTGGGAAACCCCAAAGATCTGGGCTAGGAACCCCGCTGGGCCATATTTGGCCCACAAGCCTGAGGGCTGACAACCCTGATATAGCTTCTCGGCAGCCCATTGCAAGAATTCTCACTTCAGGCAGAGTCAATTAGCAACCAGGGCCTAATTAGAGGACAGAAGCTGGTGTGCAGAATACTTTGTCATGGGGATTTCCAATGGGCTTTGAGGCAGAATGGCAGGGCTGCTTTACTATCCTCAGATACTTTACTGACCTTCATAAAGTCCAACTCAGAAATGGGGCACTCTCCATACTTATTGAAATGGCAATCCCTTCATTTCATATGCTTCAGACACCTCAAGATGCTTCAAAGACAGCTTGCACATTTCATGGTTTAACTATAGATTTTTAATGGTGTAATCACAAAAGTTTAAGACACTTAGGCTCTATCTACCTTTACAATTTTTATTAAGCAGGAGGATAAGATTCTATAATTAAGTCTGTTGTAATTACATTTGAGGACAATGGCACACTCAACTGCAGTAGAAATGGAATTGCAAACATCAAAAGTAAATTGCTGAAAGTAATCCAAAAGATTGCCTTTCTCTAAGTTATCCGATTTGGTTCCTCTCCAAAGGTGAACAATCCACTTCCATTATGATATCCTAAAGAAAAGGTTATGGTGATTGTGCTGTTGTTGGCTATAGCCATTACATCATTAACTGCCCTACAATAAATAAAAATGCATCCAAAATGTATCAGTTATGATCTTACCATGACAGTTGCTATATTGACAATTGTCATCTTCTTGCCAAGAATTTTGGGTTTGTTCTGCCATATTTAAAATACAGCCTAGAATAATCCCTAAATATATAAAGATGCCTAATTGGTGACCCATGAGTCCGATGCTTCCTCAGAACACTTTTATCAGTCCTCACTCCTGCAGTTGCTGTACCAAATTCTACTCATGCTCATAATTTACTCATATAAAGAAAAAGCAACCCCTTCTCTCCCCAATATACTTGATGTAAATTTCATTGCTGTCTCATTACAGAAAAGCAAAGTTCCACTTTCAAGCACATTCATTCCACAGATTTGCCCTTCCTCTTAACTGTCAAATAGACCATCTCTCTGCACTTTGTAAGCCAGTTTAATAGATGATGCCAACTTTAAAATAGAGCCTAATGCTCTTGTTGGAATGGGTAGTTCCGACTTTAAACTGATAGACTGCCAAGAATACACCTTGGCCATTTCTAGATGGAGAAGGCCTGTAGCTCAGCCCTTACAGAGCCCATGCTTTGTATGCAGAAACTTCCAGATTCAGCCCTGGGTATCTCCAGACACAGCCAGGAAATACATCTGCCTGAGATCCTGGGCAGCCACTACCAATCTGTGTGGATGCCAGTTTCCTGTATTCTCCCACAAGGAAGAGCTGTCACATTTATCCATCTTCTCAGTCATGCAGGCCCAAATTTCAAGGGCCTCTGTCTTGGGAGTCCTCCTACACCAGTGCCCAATATCCATGGTGCTGCCTTACCCAGAGGCAGCTCTCCTCTGATTGATATCAGATGGCTACCATTTTCCATTTCCCACAGTTTCCCAGATTGCCCAATGTAACATTATTCCAAAGCACTGTGAAAAGCTTCATTATTCCCAGCACAAGGGTCACAGGAAAGGTATCAGTGAGATCCAGGCAGCTGCCCAAGGATTCCATGGCCCAATTAGACATTGTACAAGGAATCTGTTTGGGGCAGGAAATCCATCAGATTTCCTGGCTTCAGTGCCCTGGACTCCAGTTTGCAGGGCACTGGAGTCCTGAGTCCAGGTTCTTGGTGAGTGTGTCTCAGCATACGTGGAACACTCACCAGAAAATAAGCCCCTTGCATATAATGGCTTCCCACATGTCCATTGTGGAAAGAATCCTTCCTCCCATGTGACTTTGCCTATGTACTGGACATGATGCAGATGCTTGCCAGGTTTGTGCAGAATGTCTCTCACTGCGCTGAAGGGAGGACAGTTTTCCAAAACGAAACAAACTACACTGAACAACCCAATAATAAGTTATGGATTCACAAGAGGACATGGTCATAAAAAAGAATTCTAAAAAATGTATAGAAAGCACACCAAATAAGGATGTCATGACAACCTACCATGGTTATTCATCCATGGAGGGTTGCCATGTCATGCAAAGCAGGTAATTATATTTAAACAGTTCTATATGTTGTCTTCTATTCACTTCTCTAACAATTTTCTCACAGTGTACTCTACACATTTCTGGTTTAAAGAACTGATGCATAAGAAGGATATAAGGGAGGGATTAAATTCTTTAGCCTTCTAGAGAGCTCTGGAAGTTATTTATCAGCTTAACTCATGTGAAACTCAAGCATCTATAAATCTCTCAATAAATTCATAAGCACTTGAAGTGGCAATAGGCAAAGTAAAAACTACCCAGACTCTTGCACATCATGATGCATTGCACAAAGTCTATATTTAATGCTTCCTTTACCTAGGAAGAAAATGGTATAAAACCACCATAGTTTAGTACAAGCCAGTGTAAAACTTTTAACTTTTGTTGTCATCTTGAATTTTCATATGAGCATGTTTATGTATGTGTTTATTGGATAATTCATATTTTTAACAAAGTAAAACATTTCATGCATGAAAACTTTTAGCAGAATAATAATTTGGGTACCATATATTACCAAATATAAATAGCTGAGTTCCAACCTCACCACAGCATCCTAAAAGTCATTCTCAGCAAAATGAATATTGACTCCTGATTAATATTAAAATTGGATCCAGATCCTCTTTCTATGGCATTTATACTTTTACCAGGAAATACAATGCAGGAATTGCCCATCAGTGACATTTTATTAATTTTCTTTCTCTCTTTATTACATTTCAGGTGGAATCCTATGGCCTTCCAGCATTGTCCAAGGGCCACAGGATTATCTGGAGCCACTGTCCAGATGAGCCTCTATTAATTGGAGCCCCTGTCTCACCCCTCCTGGAGCTGGTGGATTGTGGCAGGCGCACCTCAGGCATAGGATGTGCATAAGCCTCCAATTTTATAAGCTTACATGCATCAAATCCTGAACTGACAGGATTGCACCCTTAGCATATCATGCCCTGGCAGATATTTAGAGCAATTCATAATAAAAATAATTAAGTTTTCCATGAAATCTAAGAAATAAAGAAAGCCAATTGTACAATAAAACGGGCAAGAAAGAATGAAAAATAAAAAAATTGAAACAAAAGGACAAAAGCATTATATATTAAAAGGCGGATGGAACAGACCTTTATTGTACACGTAAAGCAGAACAAAAAGGAGGCTTAGCTCACCCAACTTGGTGAGACATTCCAGAATTAGGATGCTGCTATCAATAAGACCCTGTTCGGAATACCTGTGCACTATTCTCTCTTCGGGTGGGGGAAGTCAGGCATGTAATAGGGCATTCAGTGATGATCATGAATGCCAAGTCCTCATTCAGATTTGTAGGGAAAGATTTGCTGGTCCCTTAGATACCCTGGCCTCAATTCATTGAGGACCTTGTAGGTCAAGAAAAGAACAGTCAGCAGCTTGAATTGCGCCAGATCAAATGGGAAACCAAGAAAGGTACTCCCAAACCAATAGCCTACAAAACAAACATCCTGACAAGCATGTGCACATTGTCTTTTTTACTAGCAGAATTTCCAAACACTTTTTGAGGGATTTGGATCTTAAAAGCTGGAAACCTATTTACACCTTTTCTTCCCAAACTTTCTTTTGCATCATCATGCTCTACCCTCCCCACAGTATGCGTTGAACACCCACTCCCAAACTACATTGGGATTCTTTCCACTGAAGGAGAAGGCATGTGGAAATGAAACCATCCTCTCCTCTCCCCACTACTCCCATCAAGAGCAAATAGCCCATTCTGAGTCAGAGTTCTTCTCCAAAGATGCTTCGAGATCCTAAACCCGTGGTAGCCTGTACTCCCTGCCATTCTATGTCCATTCTCTATCCAAAGGCTTAACTGGGCTCGTCTGTGCTAGTTTAGTCACATGACATTCCTAGGCCGAAAAAGCAGGGAAAGAGCACTCAGTTCATCACTGAACAGCTTTAGAGTTTAAATGAGTTCGGATTTGAATTTTTACAAATGAAAATAGGTCATTTTGGGTGAACTCCAACATTGTGTGGGCAGCCAGGTGGACTCTTTTACAGAGCACACTCCTCTGTAAAAGCTGGCAGCCTCAGAGGTGCTTGCAAGACAGCTCTGGGCTGTGATATGTTCCTAGAACACCCACGTGGCAGCTTAAGGGCTGAGCAGCTCATTCCAGGCCTGATACATACAGTTGCATCCATTGTGTTTGGATGCTGACAGTGAAGCTACTGCTGCTGCCTGCTGAAGATTGCTCCCCAGCTAAACTAAGCTCAGCTAATAAGAACAGTAATCCCATATGGGCTGGAATGGTTGTTAACCAGTCATGAGTGGATTCACCCTCTCTTATGATTTAAGCCTTGTTTGAAACAAGTTAAAAATCTCATGTTAACATGTTAAGCTGTAGATTGGAGTGCTGTGGGCTCCATCAACCATTGTGCAGCTTATATTGCATACCTTATAAAAAAGGGTGTGATCCAAGAAAAATGAAATTTATTCAAATGCCATTAATGTGGGTGAGAGCCTAGGAATGAGCTCTTTTCAAGTGCCTTGGACTAGCTTCCCTCTGTACACCATGCTAAGGCTTTTTGCTTCATATCTGGAACTGCATGTAAATTGCATGGAGTTTTCTCCTTAATGTTCCTTCTGCTTCTTCCACAGCAATATCCTTCATATACTCTGGTGCCACCTTACGGTTATGTAATGGAACATACAAGGCAAGCAAATAAAAGTTCTAGGGCAGTGGTGGCGAACCTATGGCACACGTGCTGCAGTGGGCACGCAGAGCCCTGTCTGTCGGCACGCGAGCCAAGTTGCCCCAGCATCGCTCCAGCAGCCGAGCATCAGATAACAGCACACACAGGGGCCATGAGCAAGCTTGGAAAGGAGTAGCGGCACCAGGGGATGACATCACTAGCTGCGACTCATTAGCCATGGCTGCCAAGGATATATATATATTTACTTGGACTGGCTGTGAGTTGTTTTTTCTAAACTAAAATCTCAGTATTCAGGTTTTATTGCAGTAATTTTTTTTTACTTTTTGGCACTTTGTGATAAATAAGTGCATTTTGGGTTGCAGTTTGGGTACTTCGTCTCTAAAAGGTTCGCAATCACTGGGTTAGGGTTAGAAAAAAATAGGTGTTCTGGTATGATTTTGATGGTTGGAATGGGTTTAAAATGGGCAGAAACGTTGAGCTGTGCAGAAAAATCTACTCAAGAAAGGCTTTTTCAAAATCGCCCTCTTTTCAATGGAACTTTAGTCCTGTATTAGAGTTAGGGGTGTGCACAAGGGTAGGGTTAGGGTTAGAAAAATAAGGTGTCCTGGCATGATTTTGATGGTTGGAATGTGTTTAGAATGGGCAGAAATGTTGAGCAGTGCAGAAAAAGCTACTCAAGGAAGGCTTTTTCAAAATCATGTTATCTTCAATGGTATTTTACCCCTATATTAGGGTTAGGGGAGTGCACATGGGTAGGGTTAGGCCAGTGGTGGCGAAGCTATGGCACGCGTGTCACAGTGGACATGCAGAGCCCTCTCTGTCAGCATGTGAGCCAAGTCACCCCAGCATTGCCCCAGCAGCCGAGCATCACATAACAGCGCACACAGGAGCCATGCACCAGCTCAGAAAGGAGTAGCGGCACCGGGCGATAACGTCACTAGCTGCAATTCATTAGCCGTGACTTGTCCGAGCTTTCGTATGGCTGGTCAGTGCACTGCCAAGGATATATATATATATATTTGCTTGGGCTGGCTGTGAGGTGTTTTTTCTATACTAAAACCTCAGTTTTCAGGTTTTATTGTAGTGTCGGCAAATTGTGATAAATAAATGGGTTTTGGGTTGCAGTTTGTGCACTTGCCATTACTGCTCTTTGGGGGGAAAAACATAAGCAAAGGATCCTCATCTGACCTCCCCCCCTCAAAAAAAAAAACAGAAGTGGAAGCAGAGGCCTCAGTAAAGTAGTGTATTTGAAGCCAGATATAGATAATCGATTTTTATTTAAAACATTTATATATACCTCCTTTCATTGAATGATTGTCAAGAACAACACACGGACAAAAACTACAAACCCACACTACACACCTGCTTTGGTCCCTTGGCCAATGGCAGAGCTTCAAATGTGCTTCCTTTCAGCCCTGTGTTGCCAGACTCACGACCATTAGAGGGTTAAATTATACTTTATGATAATTGTATACCACACATCTGAGCCAACACTCCTTCTATGTTTCTTTACATAGCAGCAAGACCCTAATTCAGATTAGGACTAGCACAAATGGAAGTACACAGGGATTTTAAAAAGTGGGAAGAGACTCCTTGATATAAATATCCCACTTTTTAAAATCCCGCATGAAGGAGCAGAATTTTGGGATGCAAATAGGCAAGGAAGAGGAATGTTTAATCCTGTCTATACAATGCATGCTGGTCCTAACCCAAATTAGGCCTGCACCCACTTGCTCCTGAGTAAACATTAAAGAATAAGCTCAGCTACATGCTGCATAATTATCATAACACACAGTTTGCCCCTGAATGTTATCCCAGGAAAGGGATAAGCAAGATCCCTGCAGCTCCTCCTTCTTTGGCAAATTGATGGACCAGATGGTTTTCCCTTTACCATGATGTTCTCCCTGGGAGGCAGGAAGTGTAGCCTACCAGTGCTCCTGGGCACCTGTATGATGGCAAAGCCAGCATGTGGTTTCCTTCAGCCCCTCAGCACCAGGGAACCTGGCAACATGAGGTTCAAAACAGACATTAAATCTGTCTAGCAGCTAGGTCGCCTGTCTTTGTCTGCTTGTTTTATTTTTACTCTAGAGTAGGCACAGGGAAGCTGATATGGATTACAACCCTACTAAGATGGGCTTCTAAGAACTTGATGGGGCAGAGCTGGGCCTACTGCAGAAGAAAACTAGGAGAAAAACAGCAAGTTGCACATTTAAAGTAATATCTGTTTTGGCCCTGAGTGTTTTTTTTCTGTACGGAGGGGAAATGTGCATAGATTCTACGCAGCTGAATAGAAGTGAATTTCAACAGGCATTTCATTAACTTTATGAAGGCGTGAGAAGGGAATGAGAAGTCTTATGTTACCAAACCAATCTTATTATTCCCTCTGCAAGTAGGTGTTCAAGAAAAAATATAACACTCAGAATTCCAAAATGACAAGGAAGTAATAGCTTGTTTTGTTCACCTAATTCTTTTTAATGCAAAATTGGTCTCTGAAGTACCACAACTGTTATAATCACTCAATGGCTCAGACAATGTAGCTTCTACTATCACTTCCCGTGAGAATTATGGGGCACAATACAAAGAATCATGTAACCAGTCTTTTTTCTCCCTATTTCATTTTTTGGTTTTTTTCTTCCCTTTAAAATAGCTGCTTTTAAACTTTTCAAAGGAACTTCTAAAGCAGTGATTGCAGTGAGTTATGCAAGAGGCCCTTCACGTTTTCTGGACCACAAGTGGAAGAGAATTGTCCAAACTACTGAGAAGGTCCATTTCTGTGATGTTACATGGTGACATTGTTGGTCAAGGAACAACCAAGTCCTCTGAATATCCTTAAATCTCAAAGAAAATTGGAAATGGTTTTACATAATGACTTTATCTCACTACTGAAGTACAATGTAGTCCCAGTCATTTGTAACATTTTAGAATCTGGTGCCAAGAGTTTCCAAGCTATACTTGAAAGGCAGCTGGTATAGTTGGCATAGATTCAGATGCTGGCACATTGTGATGACAGATGATCCTAAAACAGCTGTGGGAAGAGTAAGTCCCAACGTGGACAGCATAACCTGTTTCTGGATTCATACATACATTATATGTTTTATTCTTACAGACAAGTTCTTTCCTCAGTCCAGCAGACCATTACAAATATAGGTGTTCTGATCATCTTATGGAGTTTCTACACCTAAAAAAGTTTACTTTTTCATTCATTTCAACAGATGGCACAGTTCAATAAGCACAATATATATTTTGCCCCATTGTTGAAATGAATGAGCACAAGAGTTCTGCATCAACACTTTTGAATTATTTATTTGCTTAAAATATTGATATACACCCAACAATAATGAAAAAGTCTCCAGACAGTTTACAGTAAAAGTTAAAACCATGAAATAGTCACATAAAAATTAAACAGAACATCTAAAAGCCAATGTGACATAGCAGTTGGTGTTAGACTGGGAATTGGGAGATGTATGTTCAAGTCCCCACTCAGCCAATCTGTAGCTCCATCTGCACCAGCCATGGTCCTCAAGCATGCAAGACCATCTTTGGAGCACATGCCAGCAAGGCCAGCCCAGGGATGTGGGGACTTCACCATTGTCTACCAAGTCTGGGCAGTGTCTCCACTTCTGCTCAGGAAGAGAGGGAAGACATTTAGACAGCTCTCTAACTATTTTTGAGGGCAAGATGTGGAGGCAATCCTAGCCTCTGCATTCTTCCCACTCTTTGGAGGGTTTGGAACAGCTACATAGGATGGCTAACTTATGCCTGGTTTGACAGACAGAAAGTCCTACAGCTTCCAGTATTCCCCAGCCAACCAACTTTTTCCATCTACACACCCACAACACTCTGCCCAAACTATGCAAATACCTTCAGAAAAAGGAGGAGGAGGAGGAAGAGGAAGAAGGGGGAAATTTTGGGCAATAAATTTTAATAAATTGCTGACCATATTAATTTTGACAGGATTAATTATGGGCATAATGGATAAAAATGCAAGGTATTAATTTGGCTCTTGTACAAACTTGTTCTGAGTTTGGACTTAATTAATATTGTCATTTCAGGGTTTATTAATTTTTGGTAATAAAAAGATAGCGATTTCTAATGAATTGATTTTTGTACATACTCTTTCAGTCACTCATTCCTTTGGCATGATCAAGTCTAAATTTTCACAGAGCCAGTAAATTCATTATCAGATTGTAATACTGCAGAGTGTAAGTGGGGTTCACATGCTCCTCCAAACCTTGCCTTCCCCCACAAAAAAATCCCTTTCTCAGTGACAGATAGAAGAGATTTAGCTAGCTTTCCTTGTGCCATGGTAGTTTCCTGTCAAGGACCTTTCTTGAAACATAGAATCATAGAAAACAGAGAGAGTCAGAAGGGGCCTCCTGGGCCATCTAGTCTGACCTCCGGCACCAGCCAGCTCCGCTCACGAAATGCCCACCATGTGGATGTCCAGCCTATCCTTGAACACCTGCACCGATGGGGCCTCAACGACCTCTTGTGGAAGCCCATTCCACACCCTCGGGGTCCTGACTGTCAGGAAGTGCTTCCTGCCATCCAAACAAAACCTTGGCTCCCTGAGCTTTGCTCCGTTGGAGTGCGTTCTGCCTTCCTCTGCAGGGGAGAACAGGTCTCTACCCATCTCCATGTGACATCCCCTCACATACCTGTATGTTGCCAACATATCCCCTCTGAGTCTCCTCTTCTCCAGGCTGAAGAGACCCAGTTCCCTCAGTATTGCCTCATACCCCATCCCCTGCAAACCGGCTACCAACCTTGTGGCCCTACACTGCACTGACTCCAACCTGGCTATATCCTTTCTGTAATGAGGGGCCCAAAACTGAACACAATACTCCAGTTGTGGGCACACTAGAGTCATGTAGAGTGGTAGCAATACCTCTCTTGATCTAGAAGCCACACTTCTGGCTATGCAACCAAGGGTGGTGTTCACCTTCTTGACCACCACATCACACTGCTGACTCATGTTTAGCCTGCAGTCAACCAGTACCCCGAGGTCCCTTTCACAAGTGCTGCTCTCCAGCCACTTATCACCTAACCTGTACTTATGACAGCTATTACTATGCCCCAAGTGCAAGACCTTGCACTTATCCACATTGAACGCCATCCTGTTGCCTCCTGCCCACTTCCATAGTCTGTCCAGATCCTTTTCGATCTGGAGTACCTGCTCCTCAGTTGTGGCCACTGCTCCAGTTTTAGTGTCATCTGCAAATTTGATCAGCAGACTGTTCACCCCTTCTTCCATGTCATTAATGAAAAGATTAAACAGGATCGGCCCCAGGACAAAGCCCTGGGGGGACCCCGCTTGTCACTGGCCGCCACCCCGATGTTTCCCCATTAATAGTTACCTTCTGCTTTCGGTCAGTCAACCATGCCCTAATCCACCGGACAGTGCTTTGGTGTATCCCAAAACTCCTCAGTTTCTCCACCAGGATATCATGGGGCACTTTGTCAAAGGCCTTGCTGAAATCCAGGTATACAACATCCACTGCATCCCCTCCATCTAGCCATCGCAAAACCTTGTCATAGAATTCCACAAGGTTTGGCTGGCAGGACCTGTTTTTGCGGAAGCCATGTTGTGTCGCTGTCAGCCTCCCTTCCCTATCTAGCATCACTAGATCTCTCTCTATTATGAGCCTTTCCATTGTTTTTCCTAGAATGGACGTAAGGCTAACCGGTCTATAATTCCCCATGTCCTTTCTACTACCTTTTTGAAAATTGGGACCACTGATGCCACCCTCCAGTCCTCTGGAACTTCACCCGTTCTCCACGAGGTCTCAAAAATGGAGGCCAGCGGGCGTGAGAGAACCCCTGCCAACTCTCTAAGTACTCTCGGGTGTAACCCATCAGGGCCTGGCACCTTTGTAATGTCCAATGCCCTGAGGAGCCCCTCAACTTCAAGGGGGGGTGACTCTAATCTGTGCCCCTAAGTCCCCAACCTCATCTAATCTCCTATGCGGATATCCTCCATCCTGCTTTGGGGAGAACACAGAGGCAAAATAGTCATTTAGCATCTGTGCCTGTTCCCTCATATCAGTCACTGGATCTCCTTCCTCTTTATTTAGTGGTCCCACCACTTGTCTCCCCTTCCTCTTCCTATTTACATGCTGAAAGAAGCCCTTTTTATTGCTCTTGATATTCTTGGCAAGTCTCAGCTCGTAATCAGCCTTAGCCTTACGAAGAATCCTTCTGCAATGGGCCTCCTCCTCCCGGTATACCCTTTTGTCTATTTCCCCCAGTACCCATTTCCTACGGAGGTTCCTCTTTCGTCTAATCCCTCTAACCACCTCCTTTTGCATCCATGGCAGCACTCTCCGCCGCCTGCCCACCTTACTGACTAGAGGTATCGTCAAGACTTGCGCCTCCAAAACCTCCCTTTTGAGTGCTATCCACCCCTCCTCAACTCACTTACCTTCCAGTAACCTATCCCAGGAGACTTTCCCCAGTCTGGCCTTCAGTTGGCCAAAGTTGGCCCTCTTGAAGTCCCAGCTTCTAGTGCTCGACCTGCTGCCCGTCCACAGTCCCCTGATCTCAAAGCAAAGTATGGAGTGATCACTCGTATCCAGAGCTCCCCTAATCTGTACTTCATCTATCAGCTCCAAAGAAGAAAGTAGTACAATATATTGCTGAAATACAGGTTTTCTGCCTCAGAAATGCTAGCCCTCAGATAAAAGCTGACAAGCCAAACAGATCAAAATATGAACTCAAAAGAATGGTACCAAGAAGGTGCAAACATTTTGGCATATCCTAGCTGGAATAGACTTGCAGAGCAAAGTGTTAATGGCATTTACTCAGTTTTCATCTTTTCTTGGATAATTATGCTTTAGATTATATGGGCAATGTTCTACTTAATATGCATACAATTAGTAGCCACTGTAAATTTTCACTGTTTCTCAGAGAATATTTATTCATTTGATTTATATGCCAATCCATTAGCCAAAGTTTGCAACAATACAGTAAACTCTGCTATTACAATAAAACCAATGGTAACAATAAAATCAATAAAATAGTAATCAATGAAATTAAAAGAATTAATAAGAATTAAATATGAAATTAGATTAAGATGAAATTTTAGATGAAAAGGATAAGGCCAAAGCAGTAGGGTATATAGGAAGATGAGGGCCTTACTGTTCCCACCCTGCCACCTACAAAACCAGCTTCTCTGGCAGAGATCAGGAACACCAAATATATGTTTCTCCCAACAATGTAGTACAGCAATGCTGCCTCTACCTGAATGCAGGTGTGCGGGTTAACCCATAGCACTGAAGTGAAGAAATGCTGCATCTAACAGCATCATGAGAGATCATCTACTATGTTGAAAACATGACCACAAGGAAGGCTTGAACAAATTTCGCTGATGTGCTATAGGTACCACAGAATGACTTTATGTACCCCTAAGAGATGCTGCAATCATGAAATTAAATAATGCCTTAGGCCACAATTGATAAATTTTGACATGGAATTCCAGATTTCAGTAAAGATAAAAAATGCATGCAGCAAAAGAAGAAAGCATATGGAAATACAGCAAGATAAATTTAAAGCGGGGAGACAACATACTGCTTACAACTTGGAATGAATTTACTCCAAGTAAATTTATTATTTCCTCAGAAAGTATTACAAATTGCAAATCATCTGTATAATCTCCAGAAAGATTCCTCCTTTGAGAACTTGTTCTGGGCATACAAGGCTCTGCTGATGCGCAATTTCAACCTGCATCTTGGGAGCTGTAGTTTCAAATTGCATGATGCATCACAGAGCCATACATCACTACCTTTAGCATCCCTTCCTGATCGGTTGTTTTCATGTGGCCTGCCTGATAATCATATCTGACTCTTTGTTTATCAAAGAGGAAATTGGTGGGTGGTACATTTATTATCCATGCATTTATTACCATCCCTGCCACTACCCTCTCAGGAACATTTTTCTCCTGGAAAGTTAAACTAATGCTTGGTTAAGTAACAAACAATAACTGCCAAATCCCTGTATTCCACTACGGTGAGCTGCATCAGCCTGCATTATGCCGCTCCAGGCCACAGAGACCTTCTCCTACTTGGATTCCCTCCACAGTTATCCCTCTCACAAATGCTAGTGTCACCCTTCAGCAACCACAGAAGTAGATTTTTACTTACCAAACAAGGAACTAGATCTTTCACTAAAGGCTTAAATGACATTGTCAGATTTCCTTTAAAAAAAGTAGCAGGGGCAGGAGTCAAATAAGCCAGGTCAGTGTGTGTGTAGAATAAAGGAAGTCTTGCTTGTTCTGAATCTCATTATCAATAGCAAAATTGATTGCAAAGTGGTCACATAGTCATCCCTGCTCACCGCAGAGATGAGCATTATGAAGGTTCAAGTTTCATCTAAGCTGGCTAATTACAAAACTGAGTAGTGTCATGACAAAATGAGCAAAGATTTTGCTGTAATATTGAAGTACCTCCAATATAATATGAAGTAATTCCTGGCAGTGATTAGTCAGCATGTTGCAAAACTCTCTGGCTGTTACACAGTCCTCCCAGAGCCGAGTTATGAAGAAACCTGCCCCATTTTTCCAACAATACCAACCACAGTGGGTGAATTCTATTCTTTAACCAGGCTTCATTAGTTCTGTGCTTCATAAGACTCTCCACCCTTCTCTTATGTGCTGGCAACAGCAGAAAAATCGAATCAGGGTCATTTCAAAATCTTTGCATGCTTTAATCTCCTTGATGTTACATTACATGAGCATTTAAAAATGATACATTGCCCACATTTTAATTAGCAATAACACTGCTTTTAATTAGTTCCCATTTAATCAGCTTTTCAGACTGACAAAATAGAAGTAATGTTCTTTGTAAGGAATAAGACCAGCATTTCTTCCTTGCTTCAACCTCCTTGACTTAATTTAAATATATGGATTTCTTAAAATTGTACATTGCTGAATATGCCATTCAAAACAAGTTTGGGAAGGTGAAACTTTGTTAAAGCTATTAAGAACATATTTTCGCCTTATCTCTTCGCTCTGCCCTTGTAAAGACAATTTTTCTTGAAAGTTAAAAAGCACAAACACAATTTGATGGAGGTGGCATTTGAGCATGATTGAAGGTGGATAGATTCACCACACGAGAAGCTGTGGGGCAAGGCTGAGCAACCTCACCTCCTGAGCAACCTCATAGCTGGTTGCACATACAATTAGTGGAGAGGGAGGAGCGTGTCAGGCATTCAGCTATACACAGGAAGGCCTCACAGCCACAGGTGTTCAGAATGACATCAGAACATTGGTGCAGCTACTCAGGGGGACCTTTCCTACCTGCATTGTGAGACTATGCACTTTGAATCATGGCTAAATGGGGCTAGTTTTTCCCCTATTTTGCCCTGTGTCATATGGCATTATAGGATGCCTAGCTCTGTCCACTTCTTATCTTCGGTGGAAAATGAACTCAAACTAGCAAACTCAAGTCCAGATCTAGACTGTGGTTCTCTGGCAGAGTGGCCACCAGGTGAAGGGTGGAATGTCCTTTGGTGAATCTTCTCTTCTAGCAATGGGTCTTGGTAGGCTGGCCTTTCAGTAGGTAACAATTTCCCAGATAGTCCCAGGCAGTGCTTTTTTTGTCATAGAAAGCACCAGAACGGAGTTCCGGCACCTTTTTTCGAGAGAATTTCCAAATTTTTAAAGTAACTTTTGAAAATTTGATGTTTGGTCCACGTGAATTTGAATCACCCTGTCGAGCGTAGCAGGTTGGTGTCAAACTCATTAAAACGGTGCATGCGGGCTGCTTGTGTGTTGAGTCCGATGCATGCGTACTTGGTCCGCGCTGGTTGTGATGGTGCTGCTCGGCTTGTGGCACTGCTCGGCTTGTGATTGGTTGTGTGGTCGCACGCTGAGTGCTTACTGTGGGAGGCGACTGTTATGTTTCATTACACAACTGACATGTGTGGGTGTGTGTACAGTGACTGACTACGTGTGAAAGGTAAATAATTTCATGAGTTCCGGCACCTTTTTTCTTACAAAAAAAGCACTGGTCCCAGGCAGCCATCTCTAGCCACCATTTTAATATCTTACAACATTCTGAAACAATGCTCTATCAGGACCACTAGGGGAAATTTAAATGACAGCAAGACACAAATGAGTAGGGTTGCATAGACCGCATTGCTGGCTGAAGCATGCTGGGAGCTTTAGGTCTTTTTTTCTGCCTAAATTTGTACAGGATTGTGCCTTCTATATACTTAAACATGGACATTCCAGGAAATAGTACAGTTCAGACAATTCTGATGTTATTCTTCCTCTGGCCCAAGCTGTACACAAGAAGTGACTAGAAAAGCAGCTGAAAGAGCCACTGAGGTAAGGATTCCCTTTTCCCATGTGTGGTACAGCATGTTTGTAGGCTGACAACAAGAGAAAATTGTTAGCAGAATGGAACAGTCTTATGATGGATTAATACAGATTGCACCAATTCACTTGTGAGCTTAACAACCAACAAAAGCAATAAACTAATTTATGGAAGACTTCACTTTCTGATTTAAAAGTACAACTTTTCAAAAATGTACAAAATGGGCCAATATCCACTGATAGAGGAATGGCTGTTAGAGCAACTGCTAGCACAACTGGGAGCTACCGAAAACTACCAGTTCCAGAATGGGACTAATCAGTAGTGGTAGCTGAAGGATGTACTACCATTTGACCTAACTTGAAGCCTTAGTTTCAGAAAGCATTTTGTATTGTGCTAACAAGTGCTGCTTTCCTCTTGTACTAGCAGTCATTCCCGCTAGTGCAAAAATGTTTAGACCTGGCAAATTGCCAGTATTGGATACTGCCCATCATAGCCAATAACTATTGTTATCTGACAGTCCACAGGAGGATTTACTTCATAACAAACTTGTCATAGTCTTACTAAGGGTAAATAGACAAAAACTGCAAAGACTCTGACTGGATGGACCCTGGTATCAAAAAGTCTGGCAAACTGCCATTAGAAAAATGAACACATCAGCTCAGAATATCAGACAAAGAGAGTGAAACAGTCTCCTTTTATTCAACATGTCAACCATGGGTTCTGGCTACACATTCATCATTCTGGAATTATTGATAGGAACATCACCCATGCCATCAGTATCCTTCAAACAAGTTGTCCTAAATCCAGCGGTTCCGTTTAAACCGCATATAGTTTATCTGTGTCTTATCGTTATCTGTGAAGACTTTCTTTCTAGCTTCTTTTTTCTTATTGTATTAATACATGCGTGTGCTCACTCTCCTCCCTCTCCCTTCTCTCTATATATCATACTATTAAACTACAAATCAGTGACTAATGAGTATTTTTAGATTTTTACGGATCATTTCAATAAATAATATAATAAGTAAGAGTTCCCATTTTTTACTGAAAATTACAGGTTGTACAGCAATGTTTTGCAAGATAAAACAAAATATAGCAATGGCAATTCATTTATAATTGCGAAACTCATTTTGCTCAAAGAAATCAATACTCAGCAGTTAATCAGAAGATTTAGGATTAATTTTGTTTAGCTGAAGCCATCCTTCAAGCAATAAAACCCAGTATTTTGAATCTTCTCAATATTTTTTGAATGGTTGCACAAAAATAAATTCTGTGTCATTGTTTCCATCTAAGCTACTTTAAAGAAGAAGATTTGCAATGACTTGTTTTCTTGGCTTTTCTAGAAATAGCAAGATGTCTATTCAAGTAAACAAATGTTCTGCTAACATTAAAGCCTTGACCCTTCTACACTGATCCAATTCAGTTCAATCAACAGTAAAAATTATTCCCATGGGGAAAAAAAACCTGTGCCATTTTCTTCTCAGAATTTACTAAAGTAAATGTAGTAAAATGTGACTAACAGCAGGACTAGACCATTTGTGACCCTGAAGATGCTTTGGCCTAGAGCTTTCATCAGCATTAGCTAGCATAGCCAGTGAGGAAGTGCAGGCCAAAAAAATTGAACATTTTTGTAAGCCTGGTTTAGATTTGAATATTTTGAAACTGCATGTCTCTGACAGGCCAGACATGTGTTTTCTATTGCTATTGTTGCACATGAAGGCAGCACTTTTGCTGGAATTCCACTCTTGGGGGGATCAACATTTAGATATTTGTGATACGAAGTTTCAAGCACTGTACTCTACCTGATTACACCTTATCAGTCTTGGTTGCTGTTCCCAGTGCCCTGTATCTTTCCCAACTGTTCTCAAGAATCTACCCCCACTCCACAAAAAAGAAAAAAAATGGAATTGTGTGAGCTACTCCTAAATAGCTCCCATTTATGGAAGCAAGGAGCTTTGAAAGCTGTCACTTAGAATACTAGATACAGTTCTGGCAACCATACCTTTAAAAAAGGATATCATAGAGTTGGAAAAATGCAGAAAAGGGCAATGAAAATGATCAAGGGGTTGGAACAACTTTCCTATAAGAACAGGGACATAAGCGCAATCACATATCTATATGATCTACTGGCCATCCCACTTGCAAGCAGAGAGCATTGATATCTTTGCTTTCTCCTGACAGTTCACCTTCTTGACAGATGCCAGGGAAAGCAAAGTAAACATTGACTTATTTACAGCCTCTCTGTGCCAATGTTCATGGCTGTTGCCTGCCACATTTTGACAGCAAATACCTCCCAAGATATTGCCCAGCTGAAACTCCAGCATGCATGCTGGCACACTTCAGCAAATCCAACTTTTAAAAACTGTAAAACGAACAAACAAAACTTATAGAAAAATTGACCAAATTGCTTGCACTATTTTGTTAAGTTTGTCATAGCAGTGAAGTCCCTCTAAAATGCTGCTTGGGCACTTTGGAGGGCTGTAAATTTGGACACTGAGAAAAGTGATAGCCAAAATAAAAAGAGAAGAAAGTAGGGAGCCAAAGTGCAAGGGTAGGTCAAACCAGTGAAGTTTGCTGTACCGCACCACTGGAGTGTCAGTGGAGCAGCTGCCACTGGTGGTGATCCAAATGATCTCTACAAAAATTGCAAGGGGGTTTTGCTGCTCTTCCAAGTATCTCACTCACAGCTTTCCACAACTCATGATGGAGTCAGTCACCCAGGTTCAGTCAACATGCCAGCCTATTGTGAGTTGCATAATCCCAAGAACAAGCCATGGGTTGTCATGGTGGCTTGATGACTTTAAACAAGCCACCTTGGGCAAAATAACCCAGATTCACATGACACCACAACCCACCATAGTTTATCATCCACAATGAGTTGTCATGCAAACCCAATCACTGTATCCTGAACAGAATATTGGGGTGTGATGTTTCCTGATACACAGAGTATGTCTAGACTCAGAAAGAAGCAAACTCTTTGAAGCCATCGTTGATAGTACAAAAAATTATTCTACACAGTTAACAGAAAGTGTAAACTGTGATAGGAACAAGGATGGAAAAATAATATAAATGCTATCAACCCCTACCTCAAAAGTTACAGAAAAACTTGCCAAAATCTGAGAAAGATTAACATATTTCACATTGTGACATTGGAAACTAGTAATAACCAAGTGAAACATGATAAAAATGCACCAAAAATATAATTGGGTGCAAATACAACTTCCAGATTCACAAGTGGTAGTAAATAAATTCCCAGTGACTGGTTAGAACTTTATCAACGTAGATTTCCTATTATGAATCTTATAATTTTATGGAAGTTCTTTGCTGAATACTTTCTGTAAACCTGTAAAAGAAACAAGCTCCGGTTCATGTTTGATTTACCAAGTATCCTGTAGTCCTTTCATTTCCTGTATATACTGATCCAGTCATCTAAAAGAAATGCTTCTAGGTACAAAAAAAGTTGTGAAGCTTGTTTTATTTTAGTTTATTAAAAGAAATGTAGCAATGTAAGGAAGTAGCATTGTTATCCATGGTGGGTGGGTGGAAATCTCCCAGAAATCCATCAGTGGGAATTCAAGCTCCCTTAGCTGTAAGGTTTGGAGAAATTGGCCATTCTGCACTATTTGCAATAAGATTTGAAGTTCAAAATCCATTACTACAGCAATTCCAATTTAACTTTTGACAACTTATCAGCTTGAGAATGCAAACAGTGGCCCTGTCAACAGTGTAACTCAATCTGATTATATCGTGATCATTAGGTAGTTCAGAGGATATGAAGGTTATGACATCTTTCTTTTCTGATTTTCTTTATCTGTTCTCCCTCCTTGCCATCTGTAATCAGCTGCTTCTTGCAACATATCAGGAAGAGAAACAAAAGAATTATTCATTTAAAATAAAATAAATATATGTTTAATTAATATCTTAAGATGGGCCATCTTGTAAATCTATTGCATAAAAACAAGAAAGAGTCTTGTGGTACTTTAAACTCTAAAAAAATATTATGATGCAAGTTTTCATGGACACTATCCATTGGTTGTTGTTTTTTTAAATAGGAATCTTTATAAGAATTTCCTCTTCTCATCTACCCACCAATATAGTCTTCTTTACAGGACACACCTAAGGAACAAAGTAGATATTACTCCATAGTTCCTAAATAGTAAATAGGTTGAGGAGACATATAATTTGGGACACAACTAGTGAGGAAATTTCTGTTAGCGCCTGGACAGCCAATGCTGTTTTCCTGACTAAATCCCTTCTTGGGTTTGCACCTTGACCTAGAAATGCTAAGGATCAGATTGACAATGTAGAGATCAACAAGCTCAACATAGTTCTGTGACTTCCAATTCATTTTGGCTCATGTCCATATCAGATGGAAAGTCTTGGGTTGTTGTTTTTTTTTTTTTGTCCACATGAAAATTAATGCCCATTTCCATGCACTTTTTCTCCAAATGTTCACATAAACTGTGTACATCTTAATTTTCTCCCATTGATTAAAGTGTGTGCACATTTACCAAAAACTTGTGTGTTTTTCATTTGTATTTTGCACATATATTGTTGACAGAAAACTTTGTAATGCATTGACAGACTGCAGATAGTGTTTGACCAGGCACTCAAGAGGTACTATCTTGGTAAATTCTGCTCCAAAATGACCCAAAACTATTTCTTTAATAAATCTCTGAACAAGATACACAAGTGTTACCATAAACTATCTAGCAAGTTGAATCTATGTCTGAATCATCTCTAAACACATTATGATTGAAAAAAGAAGGAAAAATCAAGTTGCCAGGATCAAGCTTACCAGATGTCCCTTCACTGGAAGAGCCCATGACTGGATATGAAATACTTCATTCACAATCTAAAAGTTGCTAGTTCAACAATTTCCTGTTTCTTTCCCCCAGTTCTGGATACCTGGTTGTCCAGATACTTCACTATTTTAGTAGCTTTGTCCTGATACCCTTACTTTTTAAGTCTACCTGTCCCAGGCCTTCCTGGACCCAAGGGCTTGCACTGGCAACAAAAGACCAGTATACAAAAGCTCTTTAAAAAGATTCCATTGTTTGCAAATATCTAAGCATCCATTTAAGTCTTACCTAAAACTAAACAGTATTACAACCATAGTAATTAGTATGATCATCCATTTTTATCAGAATGCTTAAAAGGAAAGTGTAAAAATGGAAACTAAACACAACACATTCATACTAGTTTGCCAGACATTTAAAAATATCAATCTTGTTGTTTAACACTTGCAGAGAGTTGTGATTAGAAAAATACAATTCTAGCTGTTCTGTGTGGGTGGAAAGAAGTAAACAAAAGAAGCCAATTTCCTGCCTTAACATGAAAACATTGAAATACAAATCAAAAGAGAGTAATAGATACTCATCCTGGTTTCTTCTTAATTTATGGCAAGTTCAGCTCACTATCTTCTTGTATAATCTACAAGTAAGATTTATTGTGGGGTGCAAACTTCATTACAAATTTTACTGACAAATCACAAATGATCTTGACCAGGTTGGCCTCCTACATTCCTTGATTGGCCCTATGCTCGTTATCTCGTGACCATTTAAGGAGCTGTGGAAGATGAGTATGATGGTGCTGTTCCACTCACATCTTACTCGTGGCCTTCCCACAGGCAGCTGGTGGGCCATTGTGTGGACAGAATGCTGGAATAGACAGACTTTTGGCAGGATTCAGCATGGCTTTTCTTTTGTTAAGTATCCCAGAATGCTCTGCACCAAAGATTTTAATGGAGTAGTCTTCTCAGCGACGACCTCTGAAGTGCTTATAAAATGTTTCCTCTGGAGCTTTTTGAACAAGAGCAATTAACAACATGTCAAAGTGAGATAGCTTTAAAATGTAATAAAATCCCCTTGTGAACTCCCCTTATGTGTATTAAATTGTATCCCTGTAATTTTAAGTGTGGTGGGAAAAGGAGATAAATCTATAGACAAGAAAACAAGTTATCTGTTTTAAAGTGTTTTCTCTTACAGAAGTTAGTTTCCAGAAACATTCAAGACAAACTTACTCCATGGAGAAAGTTCTTACTCCATGCAGAAATCTGATCAGATATGGACATCTGATATGGACATTAAAATAATTTTGATAAGATTTGTGTTTTGAGAGAGGAGGATTTACAAGTTGATGCCAAAAGTAGCATTTGAGACACATTTGGGATAGATCCAGCCTTTTAGAGGCAAAGGATGTGTTCTACATGTAATTTGGTCAGCAATGGGCAAATTCTTCTTGGCTCAAATTGAAATGAGTCCAGAAGTTAAAGACATTCTCAGTGAGGATTCGATGAAAAAAGTATCTTTCTTTAAAAGGCTTGTCTCCTTGCTCATAATGCTGGAGCACAGATATTGATGGCACACGTGCCTCAGAATTTTGTCTCCCGGGAAGTAAATTTCTGCTCTCACTCCCTCCCCCCACTCCTGCCAAAGCAAAAATATCCAGCAAAAAGAGAAGTTCTAGACATTCACAAGAAAACACTGATGCCGTCAGCTTAAAAAGGAAGAATAAGTTCAAAATAAGTTTCCTTGGCTAGATGACCTAGTCATGTCACGAGAATTTAATCAAGGCTAAGGTGCTAATATTAAAGTTCTACTTGTTGAAGTGTCACTCAGTTTGTAATGCAGTTGTGCTTTTTCAGTTGGACAAATTCGTATCCTGAACCAAATCATTATAATTTCAGTGCCATCTTTAGAAAAAGCCAAACTAGGATGGAGAAGCAAGAAGCATGATCTGTGTTTGCAATATGATAAAGGGAGATCTGTAAGCTGTCCACTCACTGAACGCTCACTGAATATCAGTGTTTGTAGAGAAGATGAACAACTCTGCTCTCTGCACACTATCTCAAAAGTAAAAAATGAAGATGCATAGCATCTTCTCCAGTTTCCTGTTTTGTTATTTCCATGGGACAGGAAGCCTGCCCCAGACATACTGTAGCGCACGGGATAGAAAAGCTTTTAATTAATTAATTAATTAATTAATACTCAGGTTTCGGCTCATCATACCCTGTTAGAAGATGTTGGCACTAGGACATATTGGCAGCTGTTTTATGTCCTAAAAAAGCAGAATCACTATCCAACTGTCTTTTGAATACATGTCTGAAGAAGAAAAAAAGCTCTGACATTTTTGAACTGGGGAAAAGCTGCTTTGTTGCTATTATGTGCCATCAAGTCACCTTCAACTTACGGTAATCTTATGAATGGATGCCCTGTAAAATGTCCTCTATTTGACTGTCCTTGACAGTTCTGCCCAACTCTTGTAAATTCAGGCCTGTGGTGCTTCTCTTATAGAATTGATCTATTTCATAGTTAGCTTTCCTCTTCCTCTTCTGCTTTCAACTTTCCTTAATACGATTGTCTTCTTCTCATTATGTGCCAAAAGTATGGCAGTTCAGTTTTGTCATCTTTGCTTCTAGGAAAAGGTTGAACTTGATTTGATCTAGGACTCATTGACTTTTCTTTCAGTCCAGGATATCCACAAAGCCCTCCTACAGAACCTTTCATTCATCTGAATTTACTTCCTGTCAGCTTTCGTCATTGTCCCATTTCACAGCCATACATAGTGACTGGGATTTTAGTAGAATGGTTCTAGGCCTTGGTATCCAGTGAAATCTCTTCACACTGCATGATACTTTCTAGTTCCTTCATTGCTGCCTTTCCAGTTCTTGAATTTCGTAACTGTACCCTCCCTTTGAATTGATAACTGAGCTAAAGCATGTAAAATCTTTCACAAGTTCAGTTTCTTCACTGATGATATTAAAGTCATGTAATTTTTCTGTAGTCATTATTTTGTTTCTCATCCTTCATCTACACTCCTTTTTCTGCACCTTTTTTTACTTTCATCAAGAGTCATTTAAATTCATTGCTGCTTTCTGCCAGTAATATGGTGTCATCTCCGTATTTTAAATTATTGATATATCTTTCACAAATTTTCATGCCTTGTCCCTCTGATCCTAATCCAGGTTTACTTACTCTGTTCTTAATACAGCTTGAATAGATAGGAAGATAAAATACACCCTTGTCTTCTGCCTTTTCCTACGGGAAACCATTTTGTTTCTCTAGATTCTGTCCTAACAGTATCCTTAACCACAATTCATTTACACATCAGGAGAGCCAGCGTGGTGTAGTGGTTAAGAGCATGGGACTGGGACTCAGAGGATCCGGGTTCTAGTCCCCGCTCAGCCATGGAGCCAACTGGGTGACTTTGGGCCAGTCACAGACTCTCAGCCCAGCCTACCTCACAGGGTTGTTGTTGTGGGGATAAGATGGAGGAGGAGAATGATGTAAGCTGCCTTGAGCCCTTTGTAGGAAAAAGGCAGGATATAAATTGAAAATAAAAAATAGAAATGATCAAATTCTGAATTGTCCTTTTTGCATTCATCCTTATGTCTCTGGTTTCAGACTTCAGTTCTTTTGCTTTATGATCAATTCAGTTCAGTAATGTAAATCTGTTCTTTTTGTGGACTTTACATTCCTTGGAAATGTTGCATTTTGGGCTTACACTTCTGTTAGTAATCTTTATCAGCTTTAGTGTGATTTTTAAAATTAATCATGCATGGTTGCTACCACAATCTTGTTTTGGCAGTGAGAATACAGATTCTCCATCTCTTACTTTCAATTTCATAGTCTATTTGATTTCTATATTAGCCATCTGGTTATATCAATGTGTATATGTGTATAATGTGTAAGCACTTCCTGACAGTTAGGACCCCAAGGGTGTGGAATGGACTTCCACGAGAGGTGGCTGAGGCTCCATCAGTGAAGGTGTTCAAAGATAGGCTGGACATACACATAGTGAGCATGTCGTGAGTGGAGCCGGCTGGAGCTGGGGGTCAGACTAGATGGCCCAGGAGACCCCTTCTGACTCGCTCTGTTTCTATGTTTCTATAGTCATCTGATCAGTTGCCTGAAGTATGTTTTGCAACCATAAGCAGATAGGTGGCTTCACAGAATTCTAAGAGTTGTTCTCCTGCTTTGTTTCTGACATCTAGGCCAAATTCTCTCATAGCATTGGATTCTGCTTTGTTTTCTACTTTCGTATTCCAGTCATCTATGGTTATCAGCATATCTTGTTTTGGTGTGTTATTAATTTCCTCTTAGATGTCTCCATAAAAATTTACAATTTCTTCTTTCTTCAGCATATGTCACTGCAGTGTAGACTTGAATGATGGTTTAATAGGTTTTCCACAAATCCTGATGGATATGATTTGGTTGGACTTTGTGTTATCGATCCTTACTGCCTGTTCTACTACATCTTGCCTATTAGAGCCAAACTATTTCTTCTGAATTTGTCATTTCCAGACACAAATATTTGGTGTTTTATTGACTAAAAGTATCCCGTTCCAGTCCTCTTTAGTTCACTCACCTTAAGTACTGTGATAGTTAGCTATTTAATTTCTTGCTTTATGGTTTCTGGTTTGCCTTGATTCATACTCTTCACATTCCATGTTTCAATTGTATGCATTGCATAGAATCAGACTTTCCTCTCACTCTATGCATGTAAGCCACTTGACTTCCTTTCAGCTTTAACCTAGTAGCATCATTACCAACTGCACTATTCATACTTGTCCTTTGCTCTTACCCAGTAGCTGGCTGTATGCTGTCCAACCTGGGGGTCTCACCTTCTGGCACTATCTCTTGTTCCATTTTGGATTGTTAGTGAGCTTAAAAAAACCCGAACATGTTGATTTACCACTTCAGTAGCAAATGAGAAGTTATTTCACTGTGCAGAACTTGCTGATCTGTGCTAGGAGAGTCTCTAGTAGTGGTATACAGCAGGAAAGAAGCTGATTTATGATATAATGAAAGCAAACTCTCCTTTGGGGGTTGAAGAGCTCAAGCCCACTTAAAATAGAGTTTAATGAAAATAGCAATGCCCATAAAACTTCCACATCTAAACTGTAGAAGAAAGCACATTGCTTTTGTAAAAACATAGCTTCCATCATCTACTCACTAGAGACACTATATAACCACAAGCACTCACTTGTTTTATTATTTATACCTCATTTGTTTCCCACCACTCTTAGAAGGTGTTTGAAGTGATGTATCTGGTTGCAAATTCATTATCAAAACAACACTGTGAGATTGTTCAGACTGGTAGTGATTCTAATGTGCCTTAATGGGGAACAAAAGCCAGGCTCTCTGGCCCAAGGACAACACTGTACTGACTATAGCTCTCTTCCTCACTTCATTCTTGACAGGAAGAGGACATAGCTCCATGGCAGAGCATATGGTCCATGTGCTGAAGAGCTCTGAACAATCCCCAGCATCTCCAAGGAAGGAATCCTGCCTGAAAAGCCAGAGGGCTAGGCCAGATAATGCAGCATAAGGCAGCTTCTTAGATTCATAACATGGTTTAGCAATCCATGAAGAAAATACAGGCTGTTAAAAGAAGTCCACATCTGTCACAAGCCCTGACAGTTTCACCACCTCCATTCCTGCTCTAAATAGTTCATGTCTGCACGATGCATTAAGTAGCACTCCACATAATAAGAGTGATATTAGACCTTATCCCCTTTTCTACACAAGTCATGCAGCCCAATACTAGGGATGTTTACACGGAGTTCAAAAACATTTAGAGCTTCTTTGCTTGAAGGGTTTAACATGCTGTTGCACAAAGGCTTCTTCTTCCATTTTGCTTGTGGGGGGAAATGCATCCTTTACAAGGGGGTTTTTTTCAGAGGTTTGCATTTCTCTGCCTTTCTATATATGCTATTAACCAAGCACATGGTGGTCCTGTGGTATAACTGCAGTACAGTGGCTTTTTGTCTTTTCCTGAGGTTTTTGTGCTGCTTTGTTGCAATCTAAACTTTAATTCCAAATTTTGCTCATTGCAAAACTAAACAAAACACAACCTGCAAAAAAGGCTGGAAGACTCAGGAATAGCCCTGGAGGACAACAATGTTCATGAAAAGGTCCCACAAACTTCTGTGAGTGAGGGATCACAAGCGCACAATACCTGTTTTGTGTGGAGAAGTCCTTCCTCTCAAACAAATATGTTTGGAATCAGCTGCTGGACTCAATGAGCTTGCTTGGTACGTCAGCCTTCGCACTGCTACTGCCACCAGCTGCAATTGCTCCTCAACTTCCATCTCACTTTTCTTTTTTGACAGGCAGAAAGTGAGTGAGCACACAGGCAGTGGCATTCATTGTTCTGCAAATCCTTGGAATCCATACAACTAAGGAAAAGCCAGTCTACTGTAGAAACTCTTCATCAGAGTCTTAGAAATTTGAATTCATTTTAGTCCACTGGGTTCCCCAATACCCCCAGCTTTTACATTTGGGGTGCTGGAATATGGTGCCAGAACTCAGCTTTGTAAATAGCTTGGACCAACAGAAAGATGAACAAGTAGGGCCTAGATCAGATCAGATCAAGCCAGAACTTTCCCGCATAAGATATAACATATAACACAAGAGGAGGGTGGCTATGAGGGGAAGGACTTTCTCAAGGTGTCCCACTTGTAGAAACAGCTCCCTGGAAAAATACACCTGGCACAAACACTATATACATTCTGGAGCCAGATGTTTTTTTTCCTGCCATTTTAATTACTGAATTACTGGTTTTATATTGGCTTTTAAATTGTATGGTACATGTAGAACAGGGTTATTATTTATTGTATTGTATTGTGGTGGTGGTATATTGTTGCTATGTAGGCCTGCAAAATTATTATTGTAAACAGATGTTTTTATTACAGGAAAATATTTTTAAATTGTTTGAATTGTTGGATTTTCTATATTTTAATTATATCATAATATAATTAAATAGCATTATGCTAATCAAATGGTATAATAAATAAATTAGCATTATGCTAATCAAATGGCTTTAAATAAATAAATAAGAACAACACCTAGACCAAAATTAAGGGAAGCAGAATAAGGAGATTCCAGTGGCAAAGAAGTGGAGCAAGTGCTGAGGCCCTTTTCAGTGCATCCCTGCTGGGATGCAAGTTCTGAGCTGAAGCCTGGCTGGGCCTTTCCATGACTCCAGCTCCCTTTAGACCAGGGGTCTCAAACTCAACTTACCTGGGGGCCGCTGGAAGTAGAGTCTGGGTGAGGCTGGGCCGCATCAAGTATTCCACCCCTGCGGTGGTGGTGGGCCGCTCATTCCGTGTCGCTCCCGGAGGCCGGCCCCGGCGCCACCGGTACTTTGAAGGCCGCAGGGCCCCTCCCCCGTGCCCTGCCTGTCCCAGCAATTGGCCCACAGGCCGCGAGTTTGAGACCCCTGTTTTAGAATATGCAGCCTTAGCAACACAAGATTCCAAAGCAGCCTTCATTGTTTTGGCTGCCTAATCCCCAAAAAAGTTACTTGCATGAGAGCAAACGCCATCTGTAGATCCTACACTTATAAAAGAAGCATCCATTTATGCTTTGCAACATGCATCTATAACCAATCTCATCTTTTTCTAATTTTATCAACAACCATCCCTCAGCAACAATAAATCTATCACTTTTCTGCTATTAAAAAACCATAGTGCACAACTGAAGCTGCAAATATCCCTTAATGTTTACTCAAGGACAGTTCATAAGAATAGTATTTAGCATAATTGGTGCAATTTTAGAGTCATTTCAGTGAATGTAAGTAACAGAACTTTCAAAGGCAAGATTTCCCAGGTTTATGGTACATTTACATAGAATGAAATGCTTAGGGTTTCAAGGAGAATAGTTTGCCATGTTTTAAGGCAGTTCTTAAAGGTAGAATTTGTGATGAAGAGTGTATCACAGTTTCAGTGTGGGTTAAAAATATTCTGATGTAAACGTACACAGCATTCATAAAATGAAAACAGTAGCACTGGATGTTCATATGGCAAGTTCCTCATGTCCTATGATCAGTTTCAGGGTTGACAAGGAGCTGGATAGTCATTCTTATACTTAAATATTAGAAAGATAGCCAGAGCAAGTGTAATCAAAAAACAGCCTTATCCAACGTGTTACATTCCAGACGTTTGGGGCTACAGCTTATTTATTTATTTAAAACATTTTTATGCCACCCCCATCGCAACAAAGCCTCGGGGCGGCTCACAACAAAAACAAAATATACAAATATAACAGTTATACAACAAAAATACTAAAACCCGGTGCATCTCAGCTTAAAAGATTTAAAATCCTATAAATACCAATAAATTAACAAATAAAATAACTTTTAAATAAAAAGGTCTTAGCCTGGTGGCGAAAAACAAATAACGACGGCGCCAGGCAGACCTCTCTGGGGAGCACATTCCATAGATGGTGGCCACTGCAGAGAAAACCCTCCTCCGGGTACTCACCCTCCTAATATCATTCACGGAGGGTTCCCAGAGAAGGGCATCTGTTGCTGATCTCAAGGGGCGGGAGGGCATATATGGATGCAAGCGTTCCTTTAGATACCCAGGTCCCAAGCCGTTGAGGGCTTTATAGGTCATAACCAACACCTTGAATTGGGCCTGGACTTCAATCGGGAACCAGTGGAGCTGACGGAGACCTGGGGTTATATGAGAACAACGCCCAGTCCCTGTCAGCAGCCTGGCAGCTCTATTCTGCACCAACTGAAGTATCTGGACCATCTTCAAGGGTAGCCCCATGGAGAGCGCGTTACAGAAATCTAATCGGGAAGTCACCAACGCGTGTGTCACTGTCACCAGGCAGTCGTTCTCCAGGACAGGACGCAGCTGATGGATCAGCCAAAGCTGAAGGAAAGCGCTCCTCGCCACCGCTGTCACCTGAGTTTCTAGAGACAGCTTAGGGTCAAGGAGCACTCCTAAGCTATGAACCCTGTCCCTCAGAGGGAGTGCAACCCCATTTAGGACAAGGCCCAAGTCCCCCATCCCGAGGCCCGAACCACCCACCAACAGGACCTCCATCTTGTCTGGATTGAGCTTCAGTTTATAGGCCCTCAACCAGCCCATTACCTCAGCCAGGCACCGGTTCAGCACAGCCACTGCCTCACCTGGATTGGTGGAAAACGAGAGGTAGAGCTGGGTACCATCAGCGTACTGATGATTCCACAGCCCACACCTCCTGATGACCTCTCCCAGAGGTTTCATGTAGATGTTGAATAGCAAGGGGGAGAAGATGGACCCCTGTGAAACTCCATGGCATAACTGCCATGGCACAGAGCCATAGTCCCCCAGCACCACCTTCTGAAATCAGCCATTGAGATAGGAGCGGAACCACCGCCACATGGTGCCTCCAACTCCCAATCCCGCTAGCCTATTCAGAAGGATACCATGGTCGATGGTATCGAAAGCCGCTGAGAGGTCCAGGAGAACCAACAGGAACACACTCCCCCTGTCTCTCTCCCTGCACAAGTCATCGTACAGGGTGACCAAGGCAGATTCAGTGCCGTATCCGGGTCTGAAGCCGGACTGAAATGGGTCCAGATAATCAGTTTCCTCCAAGAGTGCTTGGAGTTGTCCTGCCACCACCTGCTCCAACACCTTGCCCAGAAACGGGATGTTGGCCACCGGTCTATAATTGGCGGCCACCTCTGGATCCAGGGATGCCTTCTTTAGGACTGGCCGGACTACCATCTCTTTTAAAGGAGAAAATACCCGACCATCTCTTAAAGAGGCATTGACCACCTCCAGGATCCAGGTCCCAATCCTGTCCTTGGCTTTCTTAAGTAGCCAAGATGGGCATGGGTCTAGTAAGCAGGTGATAGGGCGTGCTTGTCCAAGCACCTTGTCCACATCATCAGACCGGAACAACTGAAATTCATCCATTAATTGTGGACTCGACGGTGTCGTTGGCATCTCCTCAGTAGAATCTGGTTCAATAGTAGAGTCAAGCTCGTGACAAATCTGAGCGATTTTCTCCCTGAAATGCCTGGCAAAGTCGTCACAGCGGGCCTTCCAGGGTGGTACAAGACCTTTTGATCTTGCTGACTGAGCTGATGGAGTTGAAATTCAAAGCATCTAAAGGGGCACTAGATTAAGGAAGGCTGACTTAGAGTCAGAGATGCTTAGGTTTAAATGCCTACAATGAATAACCTTGGATCAAGCTTTCTTTCTCAGCCTCGGCTACTTCACAGGTTGTTGTGAAAATAGCACTGAAGGGAAATGTTGTTGAATTTGCTCTAGACACTGCTGTATAATTGTCTAGACGCATATACAGAAGTGTGTGCATTCTCATGAGACCTGCATTCACTAAAAGGGCCTTTTGATACAGGCAGAAGAGCATCTGTGGCTAAGAAGGCAATTCCCACCCTAAAGACCCACAGTCAGACAAGGTTAAAGGGGATAACATCACTTGGCATATTTATGGAGCTTTAACATGGACTTCAGATGCTGATTGTGGGGAATCAGCTGAGCAAAGCATTTTCAGTGAAGATATCAGAGCCAATGCTACACTGGTTAGAAATTCAAGCTTCACCAAGAACTGTACCCCAGTGGAGACATTTCGAGAGACACTAGTCTTGAAGCCTAGAAGGAAGGACTCATGTGTGGTTTGTTTGGTTTGCAAGCTGCAGAGCAGACTGAATGATGCAGCAGGAAGCAAAGAAATGGGGAGGAAGAAGCTTTTAACACACATGGAAGTAGGAAGAGAAGGAACAAAGGATGCGAGAAAGCTATTCTAAGAAAAATGGCACTGTGCTTCAGCTCATTCAACACTGCAGTTTGCCAGACCACAAGTGGGAGTTTACTGGAGGCTTGAAACACACACACCGTTTGTCCTGATGGGGACATCAAGGATATACCAAGCAAAAGAGGCCCTGGCAAGCTGCAGAAGTTTCTGGGCACCCATCCAAGGATCAGTTAACATATAGAGTTAATTAAAAAGCAGCCAGGGATAGAGGATACCTCAGTAGATAAACCTCCAAAAGCAATATACCTTTATCTCAGCTGAAACACTTTCCCATAGACTAGCGAGAGTTGCAAGCCCTGGTTTCAGGTAAAGCTGAAAATCAGCCAAAACACATGGCCTTGTTTGCAGGAAAACCAGTTTACTGCTGATAATGAAACCACACCCACAATCTATTGCTGAGTAAACTTTCATTACTGAGTCAGCACTTTCTTTACTGAATAAGACATTCCATAACACCAGGAAATGGTTTGACAAATTGAAGCTATAAAGCAGAATATAGTAAATTCTAACTGCAAGCCTCTCTTTTTCATTTGCAATTACAAATGGAATAGTAGAACTGGAAGCTGGGCAGAATAAGAAACTAAATAAGAAACTAGTGATAAAGCAGCCTTTTGCCATTATTAAAAGGACAAGTGGATTCTGTTTAAGGAAGCTGGCATGTGAAATTCTATTTCAATCTCTACATCCCTTATGAATTTTAAAGGTACTGGAAATTATTGCTGACAGACATACATCCATCTCTGTCACTTTCCACTCTTACCATTTAGAAAAATGTTTCTACCATCAAGTAATTACTTCTGAGCTACTGAAAAGAAGTGAAAACAATCATTTTATATCTATTGCTCTTTTACTAGTATTTGTAGCCTTCTGTGCCACCTTCAGTATTATCCATATATCTTTTTTAAGGTGAAACACAATTCAGTTGATTCTCACAACATCCCTGTGAAGACCACAACAATAATGCCTGTCTTACAGATGGAGAACTGTGAGTGACAAAAGATGTCTTGCCCAAGTTGTCGTCATAAATGGCAAAATTCTGTTGGATAACACTGGACATCCATCAGATTAATGAACAGCCAGTGTGGTGTGGTGGTTAGACTGTTGAACTGGGGATGTAAGAGATCTGAGTTCTAGTTTTCATCTGACCATGAATCTTACTGGGTAACTTTGAGCCAGTCACCCACACTCAGCCCAACCTACCTCACAGAGTTGTTGTGAGGATAAAATTCAATTATGTAAGCTACCTTGGGTTCCTCACAGAGGAATGAAGGTGAGATATAACTGCAATGTAATAATGACAATAATTACAAACCAGTTCACAGAATCACATAGCAGGTTCAATGAAGTGACATTAATTGTTCTAAGGAGTAATTAGTCCAGGGAAGTCATAATTGTCACAAACATGATTCAGTTCTCATCATACAAGCAGAAGTTGTCTCCTGTTCATGGTGGTGGTTACACAAGACTGCTGAGAACCAAGGAGAGTAGGCCTTTCAGTGAGGCCACCAAACACCAAATCACTTGAATCAACTGATATGTAAGAAAAGAACACAAGAGAAGTCCCCTAGGAACTTGCATTTACATGCAATATCCATGCAATGAAACTGAATCTGCATTCTTAATAGCTGGCCCATCCATGTGGAACTTCCTAGTTTTGGCATACCCTCCTGAAACATCTAAAGAGAAACCGAGTTGGATCTCTGTGCACTGAGACACTGAACTTCATCTTGGAATATTTTCTTATGTATTTTAGTGTCCTCAGGTCCTGTACTGACCCCACTATCACCACCCTGGATAATAAAGGGCTTGTCTTCCTCTTAAGTCTTGCTTGAGAGCCAAAACACAGACTACGTTTTCTCTAGCAGCAGTCTTTTCATTTTTACTCCAGAGCAGGCACAGGAAACACAATTCAAATTTTAAACACCCCTTTATTGTCTGCTTTGGTCTTCAAAAACAAGGTTTTCATAGTGTATTCCTATAGCCTATGGTTATTCTTTGGTTTCTTTGGTTCTGACTTTTGGCACCTCCCTCCTACTCTGTCTTGTGGTCCTGAGTGCTCTTCAGTCCTGATTTCTGGATTTACTCCTCAACTCTCAGTTTCCAGCTCCCTGCTTAAGGGATGACCAGTTATGTATCACCAAAAAGGAAGAAATGTCTCATCCAATCAAAGAACAAAAAAGGGCAATTATTATAATGCAATATCACCATAATGCTGAAGGCTATGAGCAGGAGACCTATTCAGTCTGATGTCCAGCTTCTAACAGCCAATGGACAACAATGCTTCTTTACCTTTCATTTGGATTTGGGCATGGTAGCCATCCTTGAAATAGAAGATGGCCCTGACACAGGAACACTTCTTTTAGTAGCGTAGTTGGAGCTCAAGCATCATGGGAGCAGGAGTTTGCACAGGGCCTTTGGTTTGCCACACCACCAGGAATGAGAGGGTCAGAGTGGCACGCAGCTTCTGGAAGGAAACTCCATTTAACTCACTTCTGAGAAGACACTGACCATGTTCATTTTCCATATTCACACAGGCAGAAGGCAATCAAGATACTCCTTGCCTTTTGCTATGGCTCTCGTGAACTCCCTATAAAATACTTCCTTTTCTGGGTGGCAGAAACATTCAAATGACAAGGAAAAATGCTGTTCAATGGCTGCTGTATGAAATACAAGCAATGGGCCCAGATACCCAGTTTACTGACTAGATTATTGACTATACGACCATCATAACAGTAGCTACAAGGGCAAGAGAAAGTAGAATGAGGAACATGATTGTCACTATAATAAAGAAATAACTGGGCAAAAGTTTTGTGTGGGAGGCCTGAAGACCTGAATATTACAGCTGCTTATGAGCAGATTTCTTAGGAACAGCAGTTTGAACAAGGTATACTGTCAGCATTTCCATGAGTCCACACAATAAATATTTCTTCATCTTCTCCTGGGAAAGCGTTATTGTATCAATGAAAAGTAATGTAGTTTAGCCTGCATGTAGGCTCAGTGATGTTTACTGTTTATAATTGAGAGGGGACCAGTTAATCCCAGCTGTGAAGGTCTGAGTGTACCAGATATAAGAGAACCTGCACCTGACATTTATGAGGGCAAAGTAAATACACAAGATAGGAATGTAACATACTTATTTTCTTTCTCCACCACATCAAACAAGATAATATGTTCTTAAAATCCCAGGGAATGTATTTTATACTAAAACATTTATATTTATAACATTTTTTTATCTTTCAAGAATTCTCAGGTGCTTAGAATAGTACCTGTAACACAGCACTTCTTCAATACAGACAATTCTGGGTCAGAAGACAAAAGGAAGCAGATACACTTGTATGGAATATCAAAGATTCAAAATATGGATAATGAGCACATGGGTTGAAGAGGAAGGCTCCATATGCTCAACCAAAACACATTTTTTTGAAATGTCAATAGGAAGCTGCCAACATGGATGGTTTGTACCAGGTGATCCCAAAACCTGCATTTATAGGCATTCTAATTCAGACTTATAGATTAATATGGATCATGCCCTTCTTCATACACATGTCTTAATTATTCATATTATCAATGCCTGAAAAGGCTTTGACCAAGCCCATACTAGGGCTGCTTTCTGCCATCCTTTGATCCAGTGGGGTTACTCATCTTGAGCCCTGGGGGCTGAATTCAGTTTCCTGTGGACTGCACTTCAAAACTGCAATTCAACAAAAGGCAAAAGGGGTAGGACAAAAAAATCCAGCATGTTTCCAGTATGCCAGTAACTAAACCTATGGGAAGATATTTCAGCCTTTTAGAATGAGGGGAATGGGCTGTACAAAAGGTGGGAAGTCATCAACTGGTGGTCAAGGGAAAGGTGGCAGGGACAGTGGGAAAGGCCATAGCTTTCTGGTGACCAAGAGGGGGATGGATTAGAACCCCAGAAGAGACAGGATTTACTGCCAGGCCTCAGGGTCTGCACCTCAGCTTCAATCAGTATATATTTAATCTGTAAAACTGAACCAAGTTTCCCATTCCAACTAACTTCCTACAGAAAATAATTCCTGAGATGCTGAAAATACTGTAGCTGTTTTGCAGCAACTTCTCATCAGCTCCAGGTAACATTTAGGTTACTCATTGTGGAAAAAGTAGACAGGGGAATGATTGTCCTCCTGCTCTCACAATATTAAAACCCAGAGTGATCCTGTGAAGCTGAATGGTGGGACATTCAGAATGAATCAATGGATGTACTTCTTGACTCAGCGCATAGCTGGGAAGTGCCTCCCAGAAGATGCAGTGATAGCCACCATCTTAGACATTTGAGAGGAGGATTGGTCTAATTCACCGAAAATAAGTCTCTCGATGGCCATTAGACATGATGGCTATACATTATGTCAGTACCAGAGGCAGTGAGCTTCCATGTGCCAGCTGGTGGGAACATAAACAGAAGGCTGTGGGTACACTCGTATCCTCTTGTGGGCTTCCCATGAGCATCTGATTGGTCACTGTGCAAACAGAATGCTAGACTAGTCCAACCTGATCCAATGTAGATTTTCTTACATTCTTTTCTGGAATTTGCATTCATCCTCAATCTTTCAACATCAGCTGCAGAAAACAAAATATACTGATACACCTCATGAAATAGGTTGTGGCTTATGAAGCCTCCTGCTATGATCAATTGTTAGTTTTTAAGATGCTACAGAGGATCATTCTTTTTGTGACAATGTGCTGAAACAGCTCCTCTGCAATAAACACAGCTTCGTATCTTTTTAGTTACACTGAGGGTGCAGTCTGATGCCTGTTTAGACAGGAGAAAGTCATACTTCTGGGACTTGTTTCTGTACAAACATATAAGAGTATACAAAATATACTTTCATAAGAGTATACAAAAAATGTGTATTAGCCACTGATGCATCAACACATTTTGGACCATGCAACTGTTTATACTTTTAATTGGACATTTCATTTTATAGCAGCACAATAATTTCTACTCAAAAGTAATTTCTGCAAGTTTTAGTAGGATTTGCATTATTTTCTAGACTTACCTGATCAGAAGCAAGCTTAAAGTTACCTCAATAGGAATTACTTCCAGGTAAGTAACTGTAGGATTACACCCTCAAGACAAAACCAGTTGTCCTGCTAACCACACACAGCAAATGTATGAGTGATTGGCTTACTTATTTTAGTATAAGCTCATACAGACCTGATTGGGATCAATACTATGGCAATTTGAAGGGTCTTAAGCTCTCCCTCTCATTTTTGGCCTGAAAAATCCTATACATGGAGGGAGGGAGGGAGGGAGGGGGGACCATCCCCACTGATTCCAATGGAAATGTCATTCCTTTTTAATGCCCCCATGAAGGCGTAAGGTTTGGGGCCAAAAAAGTAGGAGGAGCTTAAATCCCCCTCACAAATCATGATGGTCTCCTCTGAATTGGTCCTGCACATGCTTACTTTAAAGAAACCAAGCAATAGTTCTGCTTGCTTGCTTGCTTGCTTGCTTGCTTATTTATTTATATCATTAGTAAGTGAAGATCTGGCTGCTACACAGGTGCATGTCTTTCCACATGATACAAGACTTGCCATGAAATGTTATTGATATCTCTTAAGTTCTCTGCTGAAAAAAATTTGCTTGAATAACAAAGAAAGGTATCTGTTCAAAGGACATAATGAAAAGAGTAAACGCTTTATTTGCAGATAGCTCTCCTGCTTTCAAGCCACAGTCATGATGTGATGTATCTTGCCCTGACTCTTACAGAAGATAGTATCCTATTTGAAGGGCTGCCGGAAGACAGTCATCTGTTTGAAGGGTTAAAGATAAAGAACTATCAAAAGGGAGAGCAGCTGGGGCTTTGAAGTGATCCATCAACAGTTGGTACCAGGATAGCAGAATAAGAAAACAAACTTTAAATCTAGCTAACATGTTGAGCCACCTTTGCTAAGCTGGATAGGTGTGAATCTGCGGCCAGATGGGTGACCATATGTGAAAATGGAGCAGAGGGTTGGTCTCAATAGTCTTATAGTCCCCCTCCAACTCTTATTCTATTCTATTCTATTCTATTCTATTCTATTCTATTCTATTCTAAATCACCTGGTCAGTCTACCCAGCTAGAATAAGTTGTACTTTATTTCAGATCCAGCCCTGCCATTGGGCACAATACAGCTATTGCTTCATGCATGAAATGTTGGAGAATAAGAAAGGTAGCCCCAGCTGGTTCTCCTGATCTTCCTGCCTATTTCTTTCTGTTGGGAAGCAGAGCTCCGTATGCCATACAACCAGTCCCTAAACTAGCCTCAGGCTGCCTCAGGGCTAGAGGAGGTAGTAAGAAAGAAGGATTGAAGGATTGCCAGTGAGAAAGTAGGACTGAAATGCTAGACAAGGTATTTGCAGTACATGTACATGAAGTCCTTCACCTCGGGCAGCAAAATGTCTTGAACTAGTCCTGATTAAAGAATAGTAATTCTTTTACTATACTTCTTTAGTGATTTTGTATAATTCTTTAGTAATTCTTCTTAAAGTATAGTATACTTGTCTCTAGACATGCATATGCATATATGTGTCCTCATTTCTCCTCTTTTTTGGCAATGTGTCAGATGCCATCCTAGCATGAGGAAACTGAACTATTGTGGGAAATGTATGACAGCGATTCAAGTTAGTGGAGTTATTTATGACTACTGGAACTACTACAAAGAATAATCGTTCCTCTATCTGAGAACTCTTTCAGTTTTAGCAGGTCAAATTCTGGTGAGTAATATAATTGAATGGCAGGCACAAAGCATGAAAGATAGGGCACACATTACTTGAGAGCTTATACATGTGATGAAATAATGAGCAAATTGTCCAATTGTCATGTCTGCATTAAGGCCTTTGTGCTATATCACAGGGAGAACAAGTCTGCTTCACCCTAATTGGGGAAGAAGGAGGGCAATGCACAAGCATGGCTTCATAGAAAAGTGAATATTTGAATATTTATTCCGAGTTATTTAAAAATAACTAATTCAGACAGGGGATATGAGATGGTCACATGGAGGCCTCAATGATGAATGAACAGCGTATGGTAAGATGGAGCTGAGCTACAGCTAATGGATGAAAATGAATACAGCATGATGTATTTAAAGCAAACCAGGCTATCCCAGCACAACTTTTGTTTCTTTTCCATACAACTTCAACACTACATGAACCGCCAAACCAAATGTAACCCACCAGTGCAGTACTGACACCTCTCAGAGACGGACCCCCACAGTCACTCTAAGTGAATAGTGAGAACAAACAGATCAGGACCACCACATTGGGCTGATGGGCTTGATTTGGCTTGGCAGGTCATAAGTTGTTCAGCTTTGCATGCTCTCAGGACCACCTTGCAAGATAAGTGTTTGACTTGAAAAGTTACTCCCAACTGTGTTATGAATAGATTCACCATGGATGAATTTCATCCTTTGCAAACCTTTGTCAAAAACCAGTTTTTAAGCAATAATAAAGCATGTGAGAAGTAAAGTGGACAATATGCTAAATGTGTGTATGTACTTAATACAGGGGTAGAGACCCACCAGCCTGCTAGCCTAAAGATTTCCCAGCATGCTGCGCCAGAGAAAAAAGGGGCGATAAGGGAGGCAGGATGAATGCGCTTTCTTCCCGATGCTGCCTGGAAACCTTTCACCATGCTGGGAAAAGCACATTCCTCCATGCCTCTTCCAGCATGAAGAAACAAAGAAGGTGGAATGGGGTGATAATTTCAGCAGGTGTGGCCACCATCAGCTTTGCGACCCTGAGGCATAGAGTGGGCTTTATCCAGCCAATCCCCCAGTCTGCTGAGCCCCTTTCTCTGAACCTGATATTTACCCAGGAAAGGAATCTGTTACAGTACCCATAGCAGCATCCCTCACAGAAAAGTAGCATCAGGAGGGGCAATTTTCCTCAGGAACTTCTATGCACCATAGCCCTAATTCTGATTCTTCCCTACCGGTAGCTGTTGTCTTAAAAAAATGCACAACACCAACATTCATACACATATTTAGCACATCATATAGCTTGCTTTTATGATACTGCTGTATTAATATATTATAACCTATCATAAACCCTAATAAAACAATAATGCTGGTATGATGCTGTGTCAATAGATATTGCTCTAAAAATTATAAAATAAAACCAGGATTCTTCAAAGCTGTTTTCCTTTCCTTCTCTGGACCTAATGATAACATTCAGTTTTGTTAACAACAATGCATATTTTAAATCCTGCTTTCTATTGACAAGTCACTTGGTTTCCATTTAAATGCTAATTCTACCCTTGCAATTACCAACTGATTTGTTGTCAGTTTACATAGCCCAACAATATATTCTAAGGAGTCAATGTTAAATCATAACTAAAGATTTCTGCACTGACTTGCCAGAACTCGGGGGCTATAAGTTGACAAATAGTTAAGACAATCTCCTTCGTTCTCTTATATATGGCAGTTTGGAACTATTTTATTCACTTGATAATTTGATGTATTGCTTTAGGCTTTGCCCACGTGAGACCAAACCCTGAATGGCAAGGCTTTCTACTCATGGGGAAGAGACCTACTTGTTTACATTTCTCTTCCACACATTCACCGTATGCATGAAGAGAGTCTGGTATGTCAACAGCAACAAAATAGCAGTGAATGGTATATACTACATGCAAAAAGGGAGCCATCAGTCCCGGTAAATTCAAGGACTCTTGATTTGCCCATTGTACATATCATTTTAAGTGACCTCGCAAAAAAGAGCAGCAGTAATATACGAGAAGAATAGAATTCACACATTATGGGAGATTTCTTTTCCCTAGCAGTGCCACCACCTATTCAGAAGCTGCTCCTTCACTGGATAATCCCTCCTGTGGGATTTCTTATTTACACCAAATGCTTGTTTTTCAGGGCTTAAGGAACTCTCTGCAACTATGATGCAGCAAAGCACAAGCTGACCCTTTTCTGCTACCATCAATTCTGTGAGAATATTTTAAAACTTCCCAGTACTTTGTGTAAGAGGCTTAGGTACGAGATGGGGACCAACACTAGAGACAGAATTAACTACATTCACATGTAATTTATTGAAAGGATACTTTGCACTTACAGGATTACTAATATTACACCAGAGTTTCAAAATTGTTTAGTGACAGTTCTAGTGACACAGTTTTGTTACAAGTCTCTAAGGGCTTTCGTTTAAAATCTCAGTCCAAATTCCCTAAACCCTCACCCAGCCAAACATACTCAGAGACAGGTCCAATACCCCTCCCCATTCCTGTCTCTAGTGCTCCATGTAGCTAATCAACGTTATTCGGAGTATTTAGTCATTGCAACATGCAGAGAGCCATGTGCTGATAGATTTGATAAATGCTCAGCCTTGATTATGCAAGCAAATCCACAATCCACTTGATGACCATTTCAGGTAATAATGACTAGACTCACTTTAGCCTGCACAGGTGCTTACGAAGTTCTAAGCAAACAATGGCAACTTATGCTTGATACAGTGATGAAAGGTGCTATCTTCTATAAGTATGATTGCCTCTGTGCTCCTCTCAGCCTTCTAAAAGATCTCCCCATCCTCATGATGAAGACAGGATGAGGCACCACCTGGATTCTTCATAGGATGCCAGCACCTCGCTCTTCACCTCCAGAGTGCAGCTCCACCACCTGCTCAGAAGATGGTCTTCCTTCAGGGTCGCGGCTGCCCTAGAAGGAACACTGCCAGCCATGGGAGCAGGCAGAGGGCCTACTGAAGACAGAGTCCCCACTGCAAAGCAGTTTTTTCTGGGGTTGCCATAGGGATTCCAGCTCTTCCCATGGCCAGCCAGACCATGTGTCTGCTATCCAAAGGATTACATCCTGAAATTAACAGAAAACCACCCGTACATTGAAACATGTATTAAGTGGGGGAGTGTAGGCAATGTTAAATCTAATGACTTGTTTTGGGTTTTAAAAGGTTTTGTGGAGCTTATGGTGATTTTAAAAAAGCATATGCTTTTTAAAAGAATGTGGTTTAACTGAAAAGAATGGACACTGATGATGCCAGGGAAAACAGAAATTAATTACAGGTTTTAAGGATGTATGGGAAATGTGTATCTGTTCATTTAGTATCAAAATTTTAAACAGCTCCCACCTTCTGGAATCAACATGGACACAGAAGTAATCTGCAATCAAAGTCCATACTTTTCTGAACTTGCAGTGTGATTTGCAGACTAAAAAATATATTGTTCAATGCTAAGCATGCATTTCATTTTTTTAAAAAATGAGTATTTTAATTTGAAATATTTTAAGTTCAACACTGGATAATTCATACATTCCAAGAATATCTACATAGTTACCACACAGAACAGAAAATAATATGAACTCGTGTTTTGTCTACAATGTATGGGTTATAATACAATTTAATAAGATATGTCCTGATAAGAAGTGTCCCTCAATAGTTTTTTACCCCTCTCTACTTTAAGCTATCATTATGGGAAAAGATTGGGATTTTTGCCCCACTTTCTTTCATATTATTCCTATCTCATTATTTAGCTAATGAATATCAAAAGATCAGACTGAACCTTATTCTTGGTCCCACTTTTACTACTTTGACAAAAAGTACTTTACAAAAAGCTTTGACAAAATAACATCAGACTTCAAAGATCTAGGGAGGAAGACCAAAAACATTGGGGCCCAGAAAGTCTTTTCACCAATCCCACCAGTAAATAGAAGAGGAACTGACAGAGAAATAAAAATCTTTCAGGTGAATAACTGGCTACAGTGGTGGTGCTATAAAGAGAGATTTGGGTTCTGGGACCACAATCTAAAGCTCCTAGAAGATGGACTATTGGCAAAGGATGGGCTACATCTCACAAAGAACACAAATAAAATTACTGTGCGGATGATGCAAAACTGGGTGGAATAGTGAACACTTTAGAAGACCAAATGATGATCCAGGGTGATCTTGATAAAGATCAAATAATGAGTAGTAGTAGTTTCTCTATATTCCTCACTACTCAGACCTCATTTGGAATACTGTGTCCACTTCTGGGCACCAAGATTTAAGAAAGATGCAGAAAAATTAGAAAGGCTCCAGAGGAGGGCAACAAAAATGATCCATGGTTTGGAAACACTGCCCCATGAGAAGACACTGAGAGAACTGTGCATGTTCATTCTTGAGAAGAGAAGACTGAGGGGGGACATGGTATCACTTTGTGAGTACCTCAAAGGCTGTCACAAAGAACTCTTCTTGCTTATACCAGAGTATGGGACACAAATCAAGTTGTGACAACCCAGATTCAGGTTAGATATCAGGAAAAGTTTCCTCACTGGCAGAGCAATATGACAGTGGTACCAGGTGCCTAGAGAGGTCATGGGCTTTCCCACACTAGAGACATTCAAGGAAAAACTGAATGATCATCTGAGTGGGATTGCATAACTTGGTGTCCTGCAACAGCAGGAGGTTGGACCCAATGGCCTTCATGGCCCCTTCCAATTCTTCTATTCTATGATTCTATGATTCTATTTGTGTTTACCATAATCCCATTAGATTCATATATCTGGTTCAATTATCATTTTTCCTCACCCAAAACATAAAAAGCCTATTCATCCTCAGAATGAAGAGAGAAAGAAAGGGAAAGATGATAAAATCCATTCCAAGTTCAAATAGTTTCGAAGGTAGCCTGAAGAATTTTTGTCTACTTATACTCAAATGGACATTATCATCTTCATTGTTTCCATAGATCCTTGAAGGTATCAGTGGGCTTGTATTCTTCTACTCAAGGCATAATTGGTCCCTTAGGGATACCACTGAAGGAGGAAGACAGTCACTAGGTATTATAATTTATTCTGGGGAATATCTGACCCATTTCCTTAGACATTGTAGTGCAGGGTGTACATAAAGTACCAAAGAAATGTCTTGAACATTTTTAGCTTAAGCAAAAACTTTACAACATATGGAGATTACATATGCTATATCTAATAGTTTTCTACATCTTTACTAAAAAGAGAGAGAGGGAAAGGAAGAGAGAATAACTGTGGACTTCCAAAGTGAAAGAAGTGCTAACACCACAAAATATGCTTCATTGTTGTATTCTACACAGCATGCAAACCACACCTGTGTCACAATGCCTTTGGTTCTTCCTACTAGCACAATGATAGTGACTCACCTTGCTGGACTGCAAGTCCATCATTGCTTTTCCTGACATTTCAGTAAAATGCTAGAAGATCATAACACATACAATATTGCACCACTATAAGAATGGGGAAGAAATTCATTTGGTCCATGGTTTAATACAAACTTATCTAATTTCACACTTTTCTAACCAGCACAAAACTGAAACTCTGTTATCCTTCAAAATCTGCTCTTCTCCACAAGAGTCAAATGAACTAGCTAATAGACCAAGCTGGGATTCAGTTAGGTCATATTATGTTTAAAATCAAAAACAGCAAAATATATCTCAAACCTCAATAGCCAGCAAGAGCTTAATGCTTGTATCCAGTGGCGTGGAACTACATTTGCTTGTTGTATTAATTCAAGACCTACCACTACATAAACACACTCCTGCTTTGCCTACAGAAAATTTGAAAAGAATCAGACTTGAGTGGCTTCTCCTCTGTTGTATGAAACAGGCCTTGAACAGAAAGCAGAAGAAATACCTTTAGAGCACAGTCCAGTCTGTATCTTTGGTGACTGGAAACCTCCAAGCTTGGAGGCATCTGATCATGCAATGCAGGATAGGAGTGGTTTTGCTTTCCTATCCCTCTGTCCTGCAGATTTCACTAGCTGGGCTTTTTATCCCATCTTTAGCCTTTTCCACACTCCCACCCTCTTGCTCCCCTTTTCTGGAAACAAAGCCATTTTGGTAAGGTATACAGTTTCATTCTCATTGCAGAAGCACAGCTTATCTACATAACGATTGGGAAAGGCAACTTTAAGGCCATCTTCTCTGATGCTCTTCTTAACAAGCTGTAGGCTATCATGTCTTGGCAGACTTTCAAGAAAATGTTTTGGCTTTTGAACCCCAGAAAATTTGTCTACACTACACTGAACCTCAAAAAGCTCCTCACCATTCTTTCAGGGGAGTCTGAGCACTGCAGGAATGCTGCCTCTGACCTTGCAAGGATTGTAGGAGCAATAGGATTGCTCCAAAGAAATCATAGGATCGCTCTCTTAGTGCTTTCTGCAGTTTGCCTAGCTGCCTCCTGAAAGGTTCAGTTGTTAGTGATCATGCAACTTTCAACACAAAAATCAAAACTCATGAAAATTCACCTCAGCTATAGTTTTATTAGAAAATCATTCCCCCAAAGTGTTATAGCTTAATAATAAAGAAAGTTTTAAAAGCCTATGTCCTGGTGCTAAAATACTAGCAATATTGCTTAGATTACCTTGACTACCCTAGGACCTTGCAGATCTCTCACTACCAGCATCATAGTTTATTACTTGCAAGGAATTAGTAATTACTTAGGTAAGGGGGGGATCAGTTTACAACATTGATTTGTTCCTGACTTCTTGCCATTACATCTCCATTACCCTGAAGAGAAAAACATAGAACTACATACATACTAAAGTGATGACTGAATGAGAAAATTCCAAGATGTCATATACTAGTTAATATTTCTTGAGCTGGTTAATGCCTCATTTTATTGTTCTCTTATTTTAATATTTTAAACCTGTTAAATAACTTGTTTGGGATTGGAAAATAACAATTATTTACTATATCAGCTAACTGCAGAGCTATCTGAAGAAAACTGGAGTCTAAACTGGAAATGCTAAACCAAAACACCTGAATTTTAATATGGATACCATGACAGAGCAGAGGGCAAACCAGTCTTCATTGCATACACTCATTAATATTACACATAAAGCAGGAAATAGGAGATCTGTTCCACCCTCTTAAAATCTCCTGAGAAGAAAGACCTCCTCACCACCACCTAAGATCATTCAATTGGAGCACAGGATCTTATTTGACTTCTCTCTGAAGAAAGAGATAGAAGATAGAGGAATGAAACTCCATTCTCCTGCATACCTAGAAGGACTGGAGTTTACCTAACCTCTCTCTCTTTTCTCTCCTTAAAAGAAGAGTGTTAGAGAGGAAGCTCCATATGTCTGCAGCCTAGCAAAGCCAGAGTTTAGGTAATTATTTCCTCTTTCCAAGCATTGTACTACAGGCCTGATATGAGGAGGCAGTAGTTAGGCATTTATCATGTACACAGCAAGTGAAGGATGCCTTTCCAAGAATTTCAGCAATTGCACCGTGAGTTTCAAGTGGCTGCTGTGTGGCTAGTGGGCACCTCTTCAACAGGTCGTGTTGCTTCCTGTTTGGTTTAGAGAAGGCCCTAAACCACACTCTCATGAAGATGCTCCAGTTTAGACACAGCTGCTTCTTGATGGTGAATCTTAACCAAGTTACCAGGTAAATTACTTAAAACTGAGTGAGAGAAGGCTCGATTTAAAACAACTATTATTACCACCATGTTGAATCCTACTGAAGGAAGGCACAGTCTAATATTTCAATAGAACCATTCAAAAATAATGAAATAGGGGTGTCATACTGTTTCTGGTTCCTCAATATGTCAAGAATTCTGCAGAAAGTTTGAAAGGTAAAATAGATAGTGATATACAGCAATGCCCTTGAAGGTACCCTAGCAACTACTGTGAAGTAGGCAAACTTGGTGTTCCTGCTTGGAAGGAATGACAAGTCAAGGTTTGATTACAGTGAGTGACAGCACCCAGCAGTGCAAGAAGTCAAATGGGGACAGCCCTTGATAAAAACAAAAAAATAAAAAAATGATAGAAGCTGTCGATGCTGCACTCCCAGTAGCAGCTGTCATGTCATGAAGGGGAAGGGAGACGTGATAGAGGGATGGAAAGCAATTACAGCTTGTTTCTTCTGCTTTTGAGCACCGGCAGGACACCTTCAGACTAGCAATCACCCTGGTGCAAGAGGAAAAATGAGTTCACAAACCCTCTTTCTTCTCAGGTTGAGGTAAACTCAAGTGAGAGTGACAGAAAAGCTTCAAAATGTTCAAAGTGCTCTTAACTTGCACAAGACTTTCAAGATATATCCCACAGTGCAGCACAATGGACTGAGGTTACTGAACACAGAGCTTAAAGCTAGTGCAACTTTCAAACAAACAAACAAATGTCTGTGTTAGGCAAAGAAGCATAAAGTGCACAGAGTTGCCAATTATTTTCTGCTCTAAGTTACCAGAAGGTTTGATGAATGATATACCGTAGGAATTCCCAGGGTAGCTAGTGGGTGCCTCCTATTGTTGAGCTGGGGTAAGATGCAAAGTTTGGACAGAACTGGCACGGAGTGAAGAAGTCCAGGGGCCTGCAGGGATGAACAATTAGGACTGCAATCTTTTGGGCAGAGCTCTGGAAGGAAGTCAGGTTCCACTTGGTAGAACTCAAACAAACATGTGGTATAAGCATCCAAAATCTATGTGTGGTGATATTATTGTAGGAAACATAAGGACTTAGTAAAACATTACATAAGGACAACCAATGTTTATCAATTGCAGCAAAACAAAATAAGAACACAGCTCTCCAGATCTTTTGGTCTAGAACCCCATCTGTCAGCACAGCTAATGGGAGTACTGGTGAGATTTGTAGACCAAAACTTCTGGAGGACCACAAGTTGTCCACACCTGGTAGACATACTTATCTGGAAGAAAGTCAAACTAAACTTGAAGAGACTTCCTTCTGAGCAGATGTACATAGGAGTAGGTAGTCATAGTATAATCAAAATATTGTGCCAAGCTTCTAGAGCCACACCTTCAAATATGGATGGCTTGCACCATCACATTGGTGGAAAAGGCTTGGTATCTCCACTTACAAAAGTTAATAAAAAAATAACACAGCTCAAAACAGGGAATTCCAGCAAATACTAATCTCCATATCCTGGTTACAGACTTATTGGGATAATGTGTAATATCTGTCTAATAGTGCCTCAAAACAGAACTTTTAAAATTTGAAAAATGAATCTTTGGCAAACAGGTAGATGTCACAAAACTAATTTAAAAAGTATAACAAGATAGGAACCACAGTAATTTCAAATGCAAATGCAGTTTTACATATCTTAGACTTAAGCTGCATATCATTATCAACACATGACCACTGATTTCTATAGGGTTAATGCCCATAAAGTCTTAATGCCCATTAAAAAAAAGTCTTATTTTTCTTTAATCCTAAACAATCCATTCTGAATTATATTTGGTCATTCATGATGTCTATTTTTCTTTTTAACAAAGGATAATGTTTTTTCATGCATACAGTTGAGATTCATATAGGGATTTTGTAATGATATAAGTTTTGAATTAAAAATGCCCTAAAACTTTCAAATGTCATCCTACAAGTCATAAAAACTCAAGCAAAAGAGCCTCATGTAAAGGCATACTTTATGCCTGCCGTGGTCCCACTGGTGTTGATCCATGCTTCCAACCACAAGCTTTTTTGGCATCAGGTACTGGTTTTGGAAAGTCAGCTCTCATCCACCATTTAAACTTCCCCATAATATCTTAGAGAACTGAGGCACTAGAGGAAATCAAAATGGCTGGAAAGTCTCTGGCACCAGGCACATCTTAATCTGACGGCCTAGAAAAGGGCACTTTGTCAAGGGAGACTTCAAACTTGAAACTGGCCCCGAGCAGAGAAAAGGTAACAAAAAGTCAGGTCCTCGTGGCAGCTGCAGTATTAAATAAATGAATTGTTCCCATGATAGACACTGAACTCAAGATCTTCTCTCTATACTGTGTTGTTTAGAAAGAAAAGAAGCAGTTTTTAATATTTCCCAACAGATGTAACATTGAGTTCTTGGAGAACAAATTGAGTACTTAGATCATGGGTCCTCAAACTACAGCCTGTGGGATGGATCCGGCCCGCCATGGCCTCCCATCCAGCCCGTGCCACCATTCCCCACGCACGCACGCACTTGCTGTGCAGGCGGGGAGGCGGTGGCTCACTCGCTCGGAGATGGTCTCTGAGTGAGCAAGCCGCCGCCACCTGCCTCCCATAGGCACATGCTCAGAAATGGTCTCCGAGCGAGCAAGCCACCGCCTGCCTCCCGTACGTGCACGCTCACCTCTGCTTCCCAGTGCAAGCAGGGAGGTGGTGGCTCACTCGCTCAGAGATGGTTTTGGATTCACTGGGAGATCTCCGAGTGAGCGAGCGAGCCACCTCCGTGCGTGCCTGACGGCACCTCACCAGCCTGCACCCAACGGCACCCCCACCTCACTGGCCCATGATGGTCACCGCAGCCTTTCAACTGGACCCCTATTCAAAAAGTTGGAGGACCCCTGACTTAGATCAATGTGTCTTGTAAACTGAGCACACTTTGCTGTCCATGCAAGGCCTGACAGTTAAATACCAAAAATATTTCTCTTCAAGATGCAGGATGTGAGAGGGAAATACTTTAAAAATAACTCAATAGTTGTTTTATCCAGGTTGCAGAATCTTCTAGATCAGAATTTGTTGTCACTTGAAAATTGAAGAAGGAGAAGAGGGGAGCTTCAAACTTGTCAAGTCTGCTTGTGTGAGGTAATTGCCAATATTTGGCTAATAGAAACTACATTTTTGGGCTACTGTACAGCCTTCATTCCAGACTTCCTGTAGAAAGGTGGCCCAGCTCTCACACATTAGTCTTCTTAATTAGATCCATCCAATTTGGAGATGGGCAATATAAATAGAAGACATATTGGGACCACATCAGGAGCCACTGTTACACCTACTTTAAGGAGCAAAAAAAAAAGGAGCATGGGAGACATAAATTCTATGTCTATAAAGTGATGTGCAGTTCTGCCTTAGGAGTACATTCTAAATTAATATGTCTTCCAGGAGATATATTTAACTAATGTCAAACACCCTAGTCCTCTAAGTAAACAGAACCTTACTGGTATATTTTTATAGTCTGACAAATCCTGTCTCTGTGTGTATTTCTAGACGCCCCACTGATGAATGTCCCACTGATCATTTCAATGGGGTTTGCACTTTACAAATCCTCAGTAAATTGCACCAGAACTTTTAAAATACAACCACATAGTATATTAGAAAATTCTAACAGCTTTGAAAAAAACCTCGTTAACTAACATCTGAAATTCTATGTGAATAAGCTATCAGACTGATTTTGCAGCTGTGTGTGTGTCTCAGTAAATTGTTTGTAAAGTGCCTCTGATTGTAGCTATTCCCATGAGCTTCAAAAATGGTGAGACTGAACAGATTTTTTTCCTAAGAAGTGTTCTTAAATATACATGCACTCATTTTGATGCAAAGAGAATATTTCAATTCAATTACTATGTAAGTCAGCTAGCTGTTGTTTCTGTTTTCCCTAGTTAGTTCTTCCACTTTTGTGTGATTTTATACAAATAGTTCTAATGGTCCTGTGATGTTCCCAACTACTGGTCACAGTTTTCCAACATTTCCATTCCAAGTTCAAACCTTAAAAAATTCATTATGTCTAACCATTACTGTGGTACTGCAGGTGGAACAGTGCTTTAAACCGCTGTGCTGCTGGGCTGGTTGATTGAAAGGTCGCCGGTTCAAATCTGGGTGAGTTCCCGTTGCTCTGTCCCAGCTCCTGCCGACCTTGCAGTTCGAAAGCATGCAAATGCAAGTAGATAAAAAGGTACCACTTTGGTGGACAGGTAACAGAGTTCCGAGCACTTTGGTGTTCAGTCCTGCAGGCCACATGACCACGGAGACTGTCTGTGGACAAATGCTGGCTCCCTCAGCTAGGAAACAGAGATGAGCACCGTCCCCTAGAGGCAGGCATGACTGGACTTAATGTCAAGGGGAAATCTTTACCTTTACCTTTGCCTTTACCTAACCATTACTATTCATGCAAACCTATCCTAGCCTTAAAGCCAATTCAGCTTCTGACATAATTATACATTTTTATTGTGATGGTTCGTAATACAATGAAAGTCTGGTGAAATTCAAAGTTGTGTTATGATATATACCAACACCAGAAAAAGTTCAATGTTGACAAAAAATAGAGTATGTGCATCAGCCCTAGGACAACCTGAGGCCCATGGCTGCTTCCTTAATGGTCCTGAAGCCAGCAAGATCCCACCTACTATTTCTCACAGCCAGAGAAGCAACAATATTTGTGGAGAATAGGATACATTTTTGCCTCCACCACACATGCACCAGTAATTCCTAATTCATAGCAGGCAGGGAGGACAGATTTGTTCTGTAAATAACAAATCCAGTATGAGTAATACTGGGAATAACTTAACTGCTTGATTATTTTTGTCAAGTCTCTTGTTACAAATGAACTGGCATACATTAGAGCTGATCATTGTCAAGTTATCTGCATTTACACAGGTTAATTGTAAAAGAAAATTTCTGTTTGTCTGGATTACTAAGCTTTGGCAATATTTAAGACGCGCAATTCTTGTTTTGCTGATGCCATTACTGAATGACACTCCACTATACGTACAGACTTGAAGAGTGACTTTAGAAGAGGATTAACTGGACCTCTATTGCATCTTTATCAATCAGCACTGATAAGAAGAAAGTACTATTCAAATTCTCAGTACATTGCTCATAGAGGACTTCATCTAATATAGCCACACTACAGCTAGTGTTGTTTGGTCAAGGGTACAGAGGCAGTCATTCATATTTTCATATTTGACAGGAATGTTCAATGGTGCAGAAGTTCAGGAACATGGTTGCTGACTACTGTCACATTAGACCACTGGTATCTCCTAAGGCTATTCTTCATAATTTTGAACTTAATGACCCTAAATTCCTGCATAAAGATAATCTGAAGTAATAGTATACAGCAGCAAAGTTTTGTATGATAGGTAAGGGGAAGTCTCCAAATCAACCATCTAAGACAGCAGTAGATTACAAACTTTCTCAGCAAGTACAGCGAGCAAGAAATCTTGAAACCCTGGCAATGCAGTTTCATGACCAACTTGAAGATGGTCTCTCCTCCGCCTCCCACCACCATCACTCCCATCGCCTTTTGCTAACAATTTGCTGATGAAGAGATCTGAACCTAATACTATCCAGGTTTTGTGACTGCTATTTAAAGTAGAAAATGGGTTACACAAACCCAGGCTATGGAATAATGATGGAATTCTTGTAACTTTCCAGAACATTAGACCTTGCCAGTATATTCAATGATGCAAGATCATGGATGTTGTGGGTCGAAACATCTGGAGTGTTGAAAGTTGCCCACCCCTACTCTAGACTGTAATATAAATGCAATGTTTCCCTCACAATCCCAACAAATACCAGGGTTTCCTTCTTTATTCTATTAAACATACTATGCAATTATGTATGCACTGGTGGCTGCCTGCTAGGTGCTCAGAGAAGCACATTACCATCACTGCTGAACAATGACTGAGGATGATAACCTTCCAAAGTTGTCTTGATGTATTGGTACAAATCATGTAGGCATGTGGATGATGCCAGGTCAGCTTGATGTAAGTATGTGGTTGCTGAATGGCCCATGTGTCTAGTATGGATGCAGGTCATAACATCATGTCATTGACAGATGAGCATCAGATCAAAAAGGCCAAAGAGGTAAGGCCATGTGAGTATGACATCAGAGTTGTAGAACCATGTAAAAATTTCAAAACCATCTGAGAATTTTATGCAGTGTGAATTACATACACGCCATTATATGTTGTTGCTATCTGTTAAAAATTTTTAATCTCCAAGTCTGTCAAAATATTGAAATGTGCAGGTGTGGTCCCTCACATTTCTGTAATTAAAAGTGCAATATCAAAAATGAAAAAGCTATGGTTGGTCGTATTTTTTTTCTAAAGCAGCATTTGAGGAAATTTGGACAGTTTCACTCAATCTAAACATTTGCTGAAAATATGAGGTGAATTTTAATATAATTTTATAATAGCAAAACTACCTAGAAGGATTAGAACTCCAGTGCTTCTAGCATTTTATTTTTTATTTTATTGGAAAGCCCACTTAAGTGAGAGTATATGTGCTATTTTGCTGGTAGCCCAATGCATGTTTTGTCATGCTTAACTCACAAGTTCAACATAGAAGTTTAAAGTTGACACCTTCCCAATGTCCTGTCTTTATACTGCTAGATCAGAATTGTAGATATTCTACTTTATGTTTTGTAATGGCCACTGGCCAAGCAAATAGATCACTGAACTGAAAGAGCAAGTTGCTCTAGGCACTTAAATTCCCCTCTTTCGGGATAGGTTACCCACTATATACCAAGACAGAATATCAATCCATGTACATTCTTTTGCATGTCCTGATTGGAATGCTCCATTAAAAAGAACAAGGAGGCTTTTTCCGTGTGACAACAACCTTCATGGATCTTAGAAGCAGGAATTTTTATCCTTAGATTTTCCAAGCAAGCCACAAACAGAAAAACTGGCTTCCTTTTCTAAATCCCAAATTGGCAAAAAGAGTGAGGGAAGAGGTCTTTTTGTATTTATATGAATGTGACAGCAACTAGAGAAAGTAATTAATAATGCAAGCAATATCATCTCACTATAGAAAGCATTCTAGAATTATTCCCTTTTAGACATAATTAATGACTCGGTTCAAGCATATTTAGGCTAACAATTAATCAGTAGCAGCCTAGGGAAGTTGTGGAGGTGAAATGCTCAAGGGATTGACCACACTCTGAATTCCATCTAAGTGGCAGGGTATGCATATCAATCATTCACCTGCAGCCAAGGACTTCATAAAGCTTTGAATCCAGGAAATTATTTTATAAATATAAGAAGATATATTAAAACATTCAGTGCACCAATGATTCAAAGGAATAGCTCAGGTGGGATAATTTAGAGATCTGTAAGTATATAACCCATGGACTCAGTCCAGACAAGGTTAAGCACTTTAGCAGATATACAACAGTGAACATGATTCTCCAAATCTCCACAATTCTCCACTTCTCCAAATAAGGCATTCCTTATAAGGCTGGTCCAGGATACTTTTCTGCCAGACTTAAAGAACAAAGTGCTGCCTCCCACTGATCCTCATCTCCATTAAACATGTATAAGTTAACTTTTTTATCTTATTTTTTAAATTGACAATCCTAAAAAATCACAAAGTTATACATTATAATTTAATCCAATGTTCATCCTATTATACACACGATAGCTTCGAAAGCTTAAGCTAACCAGCATTCCAGCCATTTGGTCTTCTGTATTGTTTGAGTCCCTATCACAGACAAATAGTGGATGCCACATTTTCATAAAATTATCTTGTTTTATTTCTTCTCTATACAGTCTAATCCAATTAGTCAATTTATCCATCAATATGACCATCCATATTCTGTTCAGAAACCTATGCAAGGAGAGGTCTTGAGCATATTTCCAGCTTTGGGCAATTTCATTTTGGGCTGCTCCTATATGTATCACCACCAACTCTTTATTAGATACATCTAGAAGTTAACTGGACAGACAGAGCTTTCCTGAAGACTAGGAACAACTACAGCCAGTGCACCTCAAGGCACCAAGCTAGTTTAGAGGGTGCGGGATTGTCTTCCTAGGCAGTGGAATGGCAGGAGAGCTCAGGAAAAATGCCTGCAGGTTGCTGCTACTGTTCCCTATCCTACCCTCTATGTCTACTGCACCATCTAAAATAACAGCATCTATACACAAGAGGGAAACACTAAACATTGGGTGGGGAGCTAAGGGGAAACCCCTAAAAAACTGCCCAATGAAGAGTGAGCATGCTCAGTGGGCATGGAATGCTGATTAAATAAAAGATCAGGAGACAGGGAAATGGAGTAGAATATCTTGGAAGATAGCACAGCTGGCTTGGTGGAACCCTGAACATTTTCTTGCTAATTTCACTTATGTTCTATTGATTTCCAATGGAAAAAGTAGGCATTGATTCATTCTGCCATTGAAATAACTGAGAATTTAAAAGAGCTTATGCTTGGCTGAATCATGTCTATTTCACATAGAAATTTTTAGAATGTCAAGATTTTTTTCCCAGAGGGCATCATTATATTTTGAAATGTACATGATCTAGTTGCCCAACAATACAAGTTAAATTTAACCAGATAAATATAATTTCCTGCAGTTGTAGAGTGCACACAGAGGTCACTTCAGTGCCAAATAATAGGATGAACTTCACAAAGTGTTCACCTTGCTTCTACCTGTGAATGCAAACAAACATCCTAATACAGTCCAAAATAATTGAAACAACTTGGACAGACCTTTAATTGTATCATTATTTTCCTTCTGTATCTTATTCATGATGTACAAGGTAATAATTCTTTTATATTTTATATTTTTATTTATTTTATATTGTTAATTTTAATTTTATATTGTTATTTTTGTATTTTATTGCATTTTATTGTGTTTGTAAGCCGCCCCGAGGCTTCGGCAAGGGGCGGCATAGAAATGTTCTAATAATAATAATAATAATAATAATAATAATAATAATCCAGCCAACATTATGATTGTGAGAAAATAATCCTTCCCCACCCCATCCCCCTTTACTTAGAATGAGAAATCCAGAGATGTTCGTGTTCACTGAATATTTTTACCTGAATCGGATTTTTCATGGAATGAAAGAAGAGATGTTCAATCTCAGTGAAATTTTCTGAACTTCATTTGAAACACTGTTTAGTAAGTCACCCCTTCCTTTATGTTCCCTTTTTCTTTTCTTTTTCTCTGTCAATATGTTTTTGGTTTGCTTGAATAAGGTTAATCATGGTTATTGAAAAGTATCTATAGCTGCCAGATAAGCTGTTCCTTGAAACTGATGTATTCATTTGAGAGATACATTATGAAGGCAAAGAAAGCAAGGATCTCAAATACATTTGTAAATGCTAATATAAATACTGTGGGAGGTCCTTGCTATATTTCAAGAATGTGTACATTGGAATTGTTTTTGTTCATGGTGAATGGTATAAATAGTCTCTTTTTTCAATGTAACTTCATCAAAATCCAAAAAGCTGAGGAAAAAGTCACTAGACAATATTGGATATTTAGATTTCTGGATCCAAGGTTCGAAACAATGCTCTGACCTTGAAGCTGGGACTAGAAGCTCCCACCATGCACCCCTTTCTGAGTCAGCATGGAAAAAAACCACACCAGCTATTCTCCAAGATCAAGAAAGAACCACAGAGAAAAGGGAAAGGGGATAGGAAAGGGGCAATGAGGCAAGGACACTGGAGAAGCTATGATATGACCTGCCCTAAAGTAT